>NC_092348.1:74077263-74377263 GCF_963676685.1 Mytilus edulis
TATAAAAAATGTCTCGTATATGGGTTCCACTTGGACAAAAATGGGCGTCAGGTTGGGTTCCTCACTAATATTGTCTTATTTAACGCGATTTTGAAGATATTTTAGAAAGGGGTTCTTACACTACAAATCTCCCCTTTGCATACACTGACAATATTTATCCAAATTCGAGTATTTACTCTCATACTATTGAAAAACACTTTGTAACCAAAACCTTAGACCTATTTCTATACAGAAGTATTTGTTTGTGAATTTTTGAATTATATTTTTCTAATTACATTTTATTGAGATAAGGAAATTACATTTTAATTTGTCACTTTACATTTGATTTGCTATTTTTTTATGATTGAAAATGTAAAATCAGGACTGTTTTTTTCTGAAGTTTTAACTTCAAAATCTGCATAGTAGATGTATATTTATTTGTTTATTTAGATACTATACACTGTCCAAAGGTAAACAAAAGATAAATATTCACGGCATGGTACAAAATGATAAAAATATAGGTCGTACACCGTACTAAAAGATACAGCCATAGACTGGGTTCATGACCAATGAATTGTGTGTGAAACTCTGAACCCGTGTGAGGTAAGACTTCTTGTTTATGTAAGAGACTTTTGGTTAATCATAATCATTTATGATCGTTTTAAGATTTACAGACACAGAGAAAAAAAACAAGAAAACGAATAGTTTTTTTAGTGAATTGAAAAATATATAATTTAAATTGCTTTAACAGAGATCTCAAGGTTAAAACAAAAATGCGGCCATTTTCAGTTCTTTTCCTTTCAAGCTATTTTGATAGTTTTGATATTTCTTGTCTGAAAACTTAATATGCTCATCTTTAGAAAACTACAATTATTGTTTATATATTCTCATGTATTTGGAATTTTGAACCACATGCATCTCCTTCATTTATGTTCATTTTATCTTCTGTTGCATTTCTAGTTTGTTTCATGTTTAAACAATAGTATAATACTTCTCAATATATAAAAAATGAAATATAAGTGATATTCCCATGATAGATGGGCGTATTCTTTACATAAATTCTAGAGTTATTTCCCTTTACTTCTGTCGGTTAAAAAAAAACTTGACAGAGCTTCGGTTACTTTTAGTAATCGAATTATGTTTACAGACTTTAAATACATGTTTGTTATCTATGTCTTTCAGTTATGACTAAAAATTGTCCCAATAGTTACGAATAGTCAGACAAAAAAAAAACAATGTCACATGCTTCTGAACATACTTATCACAAATGTATATATGTATATTTACCTACGATCTTCTTATATGATATACTTCTGTACATTGTGAAGTTAAATGGAATTGTCAAGTTTTATATGTAAAACAAAAGTAAATAGTGCATAATTATTTCCTGTGCAGTGTATTAGCAAATTCAGCCAAAGGGACATGCAAACACCCTTCAATAATTAATTGATTGTAATTACGCCTGCCTGTAACTATTTTGTTTGTTTATAGACAGTATAGGTAAGTTAATTAAGCAATCATTTACCTTCACGTCCGTTGTATTTACATGTGTTAATTTGTAATTAATTGATTTTTATATAAAGAAAATTTGTTAATACTTGATTCTCACTAATTAATAATGATCTCATTATAATAATATACTTCCTTTCGTTTTGGATTACCTTAATATTAGTAAGATTTTCTGACAACCGATTTTATTAACTTTTCTATATTAAGTAAATGCTGTTAAATTTCAATTCGACCAGGTACATATAGATATACTGTTTCCATATTCGGCACAATATACTACATCATATTAATTTATTTTTATTTCAAATATGAACTTTTCTTATGGCATAAAAAAACTAGACTTATATTATAGTAGACTATCATTGGGAGTCAGTAATGTATCAGTTAAATGATTGATGAGGACAGAAATAGTTTTTTCTAGAACTCTTTAATTGTGTGAAATAGTACACCAAACCATGCAGGATGGATGTTTTTATCAGTTTTGAAAGTGTACCATAAACAAAGTGGGGGAAAAAAGAAAAGGACCCGTCCATATGAGCCCCACAACGATTTTACATATATTTCTTTGGATGGCGTCTGTATAATAAACAAACACTTATCTTAACCCAAGTCAATTAAAGTTTAACATACTAGTATATAAATTATATTTAAAGAATATTTTCTTTATTGTATAAAACCGCATTGATGTTTTAAGTTTGTTTGTGTCATTAGTTGTAGTGGTCACATTAATGTATATACATCCCACATCCTTTAAGTAACATGTATTAATGCAAAAAATACACACAAACACTGTCCCAGTGACAGTTTTAAACTATTTACACGAATACAAGCTGTTTTAGTTTTAATAAATGTTCAGAAATTTAATATAATGTTGTCATAAACATAAAGTTGTGGTACTTTGAACCTATATAAAGACTGTATAAAGATTTATAAACTCGATGAACATGAGACCGCTCGTAAAACAATTAACAAATAAAGCAAAATAATTGTTTAGTTTAATCATTTTCATATTGTAAAACTTCTCTGCATTTGGAAAGAATCAAGGAAATCAAATACATATTGTTTCTACTGTTCCGGACGCGGGAAAATTTAAGAGCTTGACATCTCAGCTTAACATGTGGTATAATATAAACATGTCTTAGGGAGCTACCATTTGATTTTTATGGGGGGCTATGATTTAAATTAGTTTATCCTGACTTTTTTTTACCTAAAATGTCGTCCTGACTTTTTTTTTTGCAAGTGTCTCATCCTGCCTTTTTTTTTTACTCAAAACTCCTGTCCTGCCAATTGGTTTTCAAATTTCATCCTAGCCCCCCCCCCCCCCCTAAAAATCAAATGGTAGCTCCCTTATATTGAAGCTCCTGTGTGTCATTTCTGGTTCATTGCTGTCTCATTGACATGGACTACATCAGTCTACCATACAGACATATACAACAGACATAATCAGTGCTAAAAAAATACATTTTTTTCAGCCATGGAAAATGAACCACCCTCGTATGAGGAAACAACCCAGAATGCTACACAAAACGAAGCAAGTGGAGATGAGAAGATCAAAGTGTGGAAATTTGACCTTAGTTTGACCTTTATAAAGAGTATAGGAGGAATATTTAATGTTGTTTTAATAGTACGTATATACATTGTAAATTGTAAATTACATACGTAGTAGTAAAACAGAGAAAACATATCGCAACAAAACACCGGTCGTGGAAGACAAAAACTTGACTAAGGCGGCCTAGTAAGGATAAAAGTGCAGATTTCTTAATTAGTTGAAGACCAACGGCAAAATAAAAATGTGATCATCTCAACCCTCACTAAAACAACATCTGCTGTTACTACAAAGATTTTCGAATATATTTGTGAAGCAATAATCAGAACTTTTATTATGATTACCAATGATTTTCCTTTATGTATAAAGTTCATGTGCCATTTCTCTGATATTAAAACACACTTTATTCTTCTTTGTATATCAGTATCCCAAATAGGGCTCACTTGTATAAAGAAAGCCATATCTACAACATGTCATTTTCAACGACAATTAACATTTATACAATAAAAATTGTCAAGACCTTTGCAGTGAAAATCTCCAATTTTCAAAAGCATTTCAAAAGGGTATGTAGACCTTTTCAAATGAAAAAATCTCACCATGTCAACATTTCCGTAATTTTTCCTCGCGATTAATAAGCTTTTCGGAATTTATTTATCCATAAAATCGCCTGGGATATAACGTTATGACCTCTCTTATTCTGCCGTAAAACCTATGGTACAGATCAAGAGTGGTAGGTGTCTGGTTGGCTATTAGAGTTGTACATCTATACTATTAAACGAGAAGACCTTATTTTGTGTGTCGCTTCTCTTCCTTCCACAATAAATTAATCATCATGCCTCTGTGTCCTATAGGTACATGTACCATGTATTGTCGCATTTGTCATCCATTCTTATGATTATTCAGTTTGGGTTATTTTGGGAGAAAAACGATAAAAAAAACTGCGTCCGGATTGTTCATAGTATACAGAAAAACAGAAAGAATAAAAATCGGTATTTGGATAAAAGGGGGAGGGCAAAAAAAAATAAAATTGCCCAGTCCCCAAGTACCTTTGACTTTTGATACATCTCCTGGAATTATCCACTTATAATTCATTTTACAGTTTACGTACGCTCTATTTCCCCGCGATTTCGATGGTGTGTTCTAGTATGTATAAATACACAGCTATACATGTACGTCTTGCTGAAATTCGGAAATGGATTGAAATCCGAAGTGTCGTGTATGTTGAGTCACTGGATACCGACCGTTAAAATAACCATTACAACATATGTGAGGCTTTTCACGTATCTGTATGTACATTAATATTTCAAACGAACCATATATATCCTGGCCCCTCTAATTTTCTACCCTTTAATTAATACGACCCATTTAACAAAATGTATCGATTGGATTTTTTATTTGTCTTTGTTGTGAATTCCATGCATTATTTGTCACAAAACGCTAAGCTATCAACACTAAATCAACATTTTGTAAATTTTCAAATTGTCTGGTTTGTATTGATTGGTAGCATCATATCTGGTTTTCATTTATTGTTTTGCACTTAACTCTTGACGTTATATAGTTTTCTCGTTTGAATGGTCTTTCATATGTCATTTTTAAGGGCCTTTTACAGCTTGTTATGATAATGGATTTTGGTCATCGTTGAAGGTAATATGTTGATTTATAGTTGCCAACTTCTTAGTTATTTTTGTTCTGGTGCAGAGTTGTCTATTGGCAACCATAAAACGACTTTTTATTTTTATATTGATTATGCTTTTAGTGTTTGGTTTTCCCCTTTAATGAAGAGCAATCGACTATTATTTACTAGTATATGCAAATATTTCTATTTACAGTTTTTTTCGTTGCTTTGTTGTATAATATTAGGAGCAGCAAAAAGAGTTGACTGTTACGCAGCGTATACATCTGCCTATGGTTTCTACAATTTTGCCTTTGGGTCTTGCATCCTGACATATATACTTCGATACATCATTTATATATTCAGTCTAAATACACGTCTGCTGTGGGTATTCCCGTGGCTTATATGGGTAAGTAATTATCTTCTTTTCCACAACATATGACATGCAGTTTGAATTCCCTTCTCATTTTATCTAATTTTACTCAATTCTTGTCCATTGAAAACTGACTGGTCACTTGGTATTGGTAAATTTTCGATGTTCATGATTGTTTTATGTTTTGACTTCCCAAACTTGTGGTCACTCATGATCTGATTCATGCTGTTCCATAGACACTGTGACGTAAAATAAAAAAAAGAAGATGTGTTATGATCGCCAATTTGACAACTCTCTACCTCTTCACAAGGGACCAAATGACACTTAAATTAACAACTATAGGTCACCATACGGCCTTCAACAATGAGCAAAGCCCATACCGCAAAGTCAATTATAAAAGGTCCCGAAATGACATATGTAAAACATTTTAAACAAGAAAAACTAACGGACTAATTTGTAAGTACATTTTTTAACAAAAAACAAATTATGTAACACAGCGACGACAACCACTGAATTACAGGCTTCTGACTTGGGCACATACATATAGAATGTGGTTGGGGTTAAACATGTTATTGGAATCGTTCGTTATTATAGAAATATAGATGTGCATTTGAAGAATATGAACGAATTATTATTGCATTATTGTCACACAAAAGTTTGTAATAAATTGCATTAGTTATATGTGTTTTTTAAAATTCATTTGATAATCAAACGTATTTTGAATTACAATTGTTTCCCTAATTGATTCTTTAGACTATCAGCAATGTTGTAAAACATACTATACCGTGTTTAAATTTCACTTTTGATTTCAGAACCCAGCAGTAAGCCTCTTTTTCGCAGTTACATTCTTTATCTCATCTATAGCAGTTGTTGCTAATGAGTGTGGTAAATATTACGGAGGATACAAAGCCGCAGCGGTAAGTATACTGAGTATAAAAAGTATTACACGGCAATTTAAGCATGCGACGGGATTGTATCCCTAAGAACATGTGGTAAATACTTAGCCAACCGTAAACGATTGAGTTACAGAAGTACTTCTTTGGATCAGTCTCCTAACGCGCTGCCTTGTAATACAGAGTTACCGGGTTCGAGTCCTGGATGAGACAAAATTATTTTGAAGAAGAATAATGTTCTCCGGTTACAAACAAAATATTATGTCTAAATGAATAAAAAAATTCAATGAACATGGCATTTATGTACATAAAATAAGGCGCTTGGTTTGATTGTCATTGAGACAATTTAGCAAATCCCGTAAGCGTGGAAGTAAGCATCTATCACGACGAGAAGATCCATGTAGGAACATGATATCTTCAGTTTTTAAAATTTATCGTAGCACCGGTGTGCATATAATGGTTTTTTTTTGTTGTTTTTTTTTATTATCGAAATGTAACAATATGAAAATAGGGAGGATGGCAGGATCGCTAATGAAACAAACTATCCAGCAGCGAACAAATAATGCGGATGTTAGCAAGCATCGTTCTACGTACGACTTTCAACAATGAGAAAGACATAATCTGTATGGTCAGTTTTAAAAGTACCCGACGTATTATCATGTGACACAATATTTTTCTTTTGTATTATTTAACTACAATATTGCACGTGCTGTTAACACTACTCCAGTGAGTCCACTGACACAGCTACCTCAATGAAGGTCGCCGTTTTATAAAAACTAGAAGTCCAGGTAATCTTCTTGTAGATAGACTGTATATTGATAATCGTTTACAAAAATAACATGTGTTATGTGTAACAATGTTTCTGAAATTATTCATTGTACTTTATTTCATTTACAGGCTTTTGGATTCATAACATTTTTCATAATGGGAGCTGAGTTAGCGTATAATATATATCTCTTGAGAAGAGACCATCCTCCAACTGAAAACACGGTCTTGCTTTTCGTTGGTGTAGAACGGAAACCCCCTGGAAATGCTCCTGTCTACGACCAAGACAATACCACATCAGACTCTCCTGAAGAATCCAAATACTGAATATAGATAATTAATTATGTATATGTGCAATTCTATGTGTTATGTTGTGAGATTATTGCGATGCTTTACAAAATACTTATAAAAATACAGTTCATTTGTTCTGCAGGCAGAATTATTCGTAGTATTCAATACAGATGCTCTTTTTTTTATACATTTGTCTTGTCTTTTTGTTATTTGAAAGACCAGTTGACACCAGATTTACGAGATAGACGAGCTGAACTAAGCACTTAACAAGTTTTATGGCATATTTAAACCAAAATTATGAGGGAAACCATGTTTTCATATCTCAACTCACGTCAGACATTTTATCTGATTTTGAAGTTTCAAGACGGGAAGTACATACCTAGCAGGAGACTCTTGCTCTATCGTCGTGCCCGGTCTTGTTTCGTTTTAGAGTTACTGTTTTTCGACTAATATATTTTTTAAAATTTTGATTCATATTTTAAACGGATGTACGTAGTTATGAATTTTTAGAGTCTAGTTTACCACCTTTGCAATACATGCAGCTGTTTGATGTATTCATAATTTAATAAAATGAACAATTAAAATTTAAGACGTACTAGACTATAAAGTGAAGCAATACTGCTTCTTCTTCCTTATCAAAACCAACTTAATCGTCTTGAATAATAGAAACAATTACTAATCCAAAAGGTTATTAGATGGGGGAAAATAAAAAGGGAGCAATCAAAATTCATAATTCGAAGAAAAATAGACAACAATATGGCCAAATGAAAACCAGTCGAACTGACAAACAACAGTCCAAACAAATGGAAACATGATCGGACAAAAGTATGGACTCGGAGCACCACACACAAAGCTTTAAACAATAAAACTCTCTCTAAAAAGGAGAGTAATATTAGATGCTCTCCGTACAGTTTGTAGGTAAGCCTATTCAACTTCTCGTAAAACACCTTTCAAATTTGTCACTGTTATATTAAATTTTAAAAATCATTTGAAAAAAGCCAATGATTTGAGAAATACGAATAGAAAAAAAAAATTGTTGGGTATACGTCAATGAGCAACAATCCAATTATGAAACGACCAATAAACATCTAGAAGACAACTGTGGTCTCAAATATGTTGATGAAAATTTCGACACACTCAACTGATTAAAAGCGACCATTTTATCATAGCGTTAAGATAAGTTCAGCCTGGATAAAATTCAGACTCAGTGACAAGTGTTAGCGACTGTACTCCCTCTATTAGAGGCGAGCTGCCGTGGTTCATGTATGCCCATGCCATATACAGGCATAAAGGACAGTTGTTATCAAATTTTATGTCAAAACACACCTTCGTGTTTCGTGTGTTTCGGCCAAAAGCAATTATCTTAGATCCTTTTCTTTTGTAAGAATCCCAATTCCACTACACAAAAAGAGACTGCCGATTGATTTATTGTTGTCTGCCATAAGTCCATTGGCAAATGTATTCATTATGAGACCAAGCTTTTACGGAAGTAATGTTCCTGATATCATTTGTATGAAAGTATGTTAATATACTAGCCACAGTCAATGGCATATCACTGGCAGCAGCAAGGTGTTATAGTTTTCTTTCCATCTGTGCTGTTAGTGTGGTGATTTGCACTGACTGAAACAGATTCATTGGTGTTGCTCTATGTTTCTCAGAATTATTTTTTTTAGACTTTTTCGTTCGGCATGGTAATTATAATAACCGGTTGAATTGTCTCGATTCCGTCAGAGAAAACATATCTGTAAAAATGTACATACGGTTTCATATGCTTTATGATATAAGTAAAGAAGTTTATGTTTCACTTTAGAAACTCAAAACAGATATATCATACGGTCTTTTTTACGAGACATATTTTACAAATAAGCGAACGAATAAATTAAATACACAAAAAACAATATGATATTTCAATCAATACCTACATAGACAATAAGTTGTTGGTACAAAATGCGTTTAAATTAGTATCTCATATTTCAGAATCATCTACTTGGCAAGAACCTTTGCGGCCTAATGTTTAAAGTTATTGTCCAGGTGTTTTAAGTTTTACCCCTTTTTATTGTAATTTCGGGGATAGTACATTTCTCCTGTATACTTTTAATCAAAATATAGATCTCTGATTTCGTTAGACTACGTTATACTATATATGAAATATAATAGAGCACTACGATATACTACATATGAGCTCAGAGATCTATGTTTTAATTAGATTGGTAAACTTGCATGACAATACGAACATAGTGGTATTGAAATTTGTTGTTATAAATCTTAGAAAATCATTTGATATCAATGTATTTTATTTCCTTCACGCATTGCTCAGATTCCTTGTCCTTTACTTTTTGGTTTTTACTTAGGGTCGTATGTACACTGAACATTCGCTTTTTGTACAGGATATTGAATATTCAAATATTTTGATGCCGAGCATCACGAAAAAGGCATTTATTGTCGAAAGGTGTGACAGTGTGCAGTAGATTTGAAACCGTAAAATCTTGTAAAACATACATTTCAATAGCTCAAGTTTATAAAGAATTTTTCTATTATTCAGAGGCCTTTTTATAGCTATTTAGCATGGGTTTTGCTCAATGTTAAAGGCCGTACGAGGATCTGTATTTGTTCACACCCTTAACTGTTCACTGGGGATTAGTTGGACAGTTGTCTTATTGGCAATCATTCCACATTACCTTTTCTGTATACCCGTGTATTTAAATGAACCATGCGTTTTCTTAAAAAAAACCAGACGGAGATGTCAATCATGTTTTTTTAAATTACTGAACTGATCCGCCGAAATAATAACTATGTCAGTGTTGTTTAAGTTGAAATATTGATTGGTTAGTTATTTGTTCTTATTTATTTCACCTTCTAAACGCACTTTTAATGTGATGGTAAGTTAAATGTTAATATAAATGCAATATTATTTCCGTGAAATATTATTATATATTTGCATCCTTTAATTACATACACACGCATTACTATAATATTGCATCTGAAGTGGGTTTTTAAAAAAAATCAAACGGACAACAAAAAAGTAAAATGTTCTTGCTTTTATTCCCAATTCGCATGTCTATAGATATTTAGTATAAATAATATCTAACCTATATTGTAAACAATCCAATCGCTTATTGGTTGAGTATTTCCTTTATCCCGGTGCTCAAAGGTGGTTAAGTATCAAAAATGTATTTTTTTTGGAATTCAATGTCAGGCTGAGAGAATCGTGCAGTGTGCAACATCCGTCTTTATAATTTGCAGGTTACAGTAAATTTGTCATATCCGGTTGGTAATAATGGCAATGCGTTCAATACCTCGTGTTTGAACTTTTTTCACTTTAAAGAATAAGTGATAAAACTAAATGAGAAATAAATAGGCGACCCGTTATAAGGCTGTAATTTCTTTTCTTGCTTAACACTGAGTTATTATTATTATTTTTCTAGTTCTCAAGATGCTTTAAAGACTCTACTTAACTTTTTTTTAGGAACCGACCATTCTAGTGGTGCGTCGTCTATAGTCACAGTGGCAGATATTTCAGATATATACGAAAAAACCAACATTTTGATAAATAATAAAGACCAACCCACAGAAAAAAGGTTTTATGGGTGTCAACATAAAAAATAATTGAATACATAAAAGTCATCTTTCATAAAAGTTATTTGTATCGTTTGTTAAGTTTCGGATTCTGATGTTTTTACGGGCAGTGGTTGTGGCACACATCAACCAATAGCCGCGAGATGTTATAGTCCTCGGTCCATCTATGAATTTGGATTGACTGAATGCGCTTTTGCAATGGTGCTGCGGTAATTTTTTTTCTCTCAGCAATTCTGTTTTGAGACTTTGTTGTTTTATTTGGCAATAACAGTTTGAATTGTCTCGCTTTCATCAGAGAAAACAAAATAGCTGTTAAAATGAACTAACTGTATATGGTATTATATATGTCATATTGATATGAATGAAGAAGTGTTAGGGTGTCACCGACGTTGATTTTTCATGCTTAGAAACTCTAAATTAAAAAAAAAGATGTATTCATAAGTCTTTGTACGATGCACGCCAAAACAAGTCAACTTTAGACAAAACTAGATCAGCTACAAATAAAGACAAAAATAACAAACTTAATTTGTAATTTACATTTTAATAAATGCATAAATGAACTTACAGTCCCTAAATTTCATAGTCTTTAATAAATTACATTTTATTGATTGATTGGTTAATTGTGTCAAACTTCACTTTTGAAACTCACTTCAATTATGCTGGGGAATTAGTTGTTGATATTAACTCGTCATATTTCTGTGAATTACAATTATATAGTTGCATCTTTTAATTAAATGTAAACGCATAACTGTATTACCACCTGTTTTTATGAAATCAAACTGATGAAAACAAACAACTAATTTTTGTCTTATTCCCATGTCGCATGTCTATAAACATTTAGTATTATAAATGATAACTCGTTATGGGTCTAATTAACATTTTTACCTAAATGCAATAATTTAAAAAAAAAATGTTTATTGGTTGAGTATTTCCTTGGTATCCTGGTGCATAAAGGTGAACTCGACTGTCTTGTAATTCCATGTCCGGCTAAGAGAATCGTGCGGTGAAGAACATCCGTTTCTATAATTTGTATGTTATAGTAAGCAATGACATGTCCGTTCGGAAATAATGACAATAAGTTCAACACATCGAGACCTGTTTGCACTGTAGATGATAGTTGATTCAACTCAATGAGAGGTTTCTAGGTGACATTTTTATATTATTTGTTATCCTACTCCATATAGAACTTTTCTAGTCTTTAATGTGCCTTGATTATCACCTATTAAACGTTAGGCTAGCATCAATCAATATATCATTCTAGTTGATTTCAAATATATATACAATATACTCATCATAGATACCAGGATTACATTTTGTTTTTACGCCAGACGCTCGTTTCGTCTACAATAGACTCATCAGTGACGCTCGAATCCAAAAAAAAATGTTTAAAAGGCCAAACAAAGAACTAAGTCGAAGAGCATTGAGGACCAAAATTCCTAAAAGTTTTGCCAAATACAGCCAAGGTAACCTATTCCTGAGGTAGAAAAGCCTAAGTATTTAAAAACCTCAAAAGTTTTGTAAACAGTTTATTTATACATATGACCATATCAGTGATAATTCATGTTAGACAACATTTTGATAAATTGGATGTCACAAGAATATGGATGCATGTATGTCATCATCATGAAAAAGTTCGTATCGTTTGTAAGCACTGATTTTTTTCATACATATAAATACTAGATAAGGATTTAAACATTATTTCACGATCTCAATGTCTTGACATTGAAATGTCGAAGAGAAATCTACGATACCCTTTGTGATTTGTTTACACCGGTTCATTTAAAACTCTAATTTTCTAAGAAACTGATAATTGCATTACACCATCTTGACAGACAGCTTTGTTTTTTTTTCAAAATTTGTCCTGACAAGATTATTTATTAACCGTTTGCGTGTCTTCCCGGTTAGATTTCCCTCAAGGTCACCAGAACATTCTCGATCCTGTCGCAATAAAAGTCTAAAATGTATCAGATGTTCTTTTCAAATTAACTGGGCGCAAATGAAAAATTTATAATTTGCGCAATTGAAAATTTGCGTTTGCACAAATGAAAAAATGTAATTTACAAATATGGCGCAAATGTTATACGCCCATTTGACTTGTATTACGAGCATTTCGCCCGATAAACCGAACGACAGTCGCGATATCGATGCGAGAACCAATTTAAATATATTTTACAATAAGTATTGTTTTTAAAATCAGACAAAAAGTCCAAGTATTTAAGTCACTCATAAATCATGAAAACAATCATGTTCGTTTATATTTTTCTTGTCCTTTAAATGTTGCAGAGCAATTCACAATTCGTGGTAGTTCACTCTAATATTTGTCGAAACTGATCATTATATTAACCCATTTTTACAGACAGCTGGTTTTTTTTTTTAAATTGACATGACAATTTAATAAATTAGATTATCCATTGACCTTGCACTTGTATTGTCGGTAAGCTTTCACGCTCACGTATCAGAACTTTCTTGATCCTGTCGTAATGCTTGACCACCTTTTCTTATCCTTTTACAATCATTTTCTTTGGAAAAGTGAATAACAGTAACGATATCGCGACGAAAAATGTTTCTGATATTTTTTATAATGGTATTGTTTATAAAACTAGACAAAAGGGCCTTCAACATATTAGATAATTAGTATCATAAAAACCGAAATACTCATGTACTAATAATATTCGACACTAAGACTGCGTACATTGTAATATGATAATTAGAAATAACTTTAATCGGAAACATCATGTTTATATCTAGGAAGTTATTCCAATTTCTTTAAAACTTAAATAAACTTTTGATTTTTTTTGTTTCACTTCAATGTTTCTGTTGTTTCGTTATTTTCCTTTATAGTTTAGGTGTCAGACCACCAATTACTCCCTCAGATTTAGAACGTATGTAAAAGTAGTCCTACTTTGACACAAAATAGTGCTTTTGATGTCATTGTTTACTTAAACTAACCAACAAATTTGCAGAAATGAAACTTTTGGTGAAAGGGAAATATATTTAGACCATTTTGAGCCAAAATTCACTTGTCTTTGAGTTTGCATTAAAAATTCAGGATTAATGCGCTACATAGTACACTAATTTAAGATTTCTAGAAAACCGGGAGTTATTTTGGTAGTACCTGTCTTTTCAAAATCAGAAATTTGTTACAAGACTTTAAACATTGGTTGAAAATTGGCATGTAGGAAGGTGATACATGTACAATTCAGGATATACCTGGTTTCCTTGAAGTTAAACTAAAGGTAAAATATTTAGAAAGCTGTGAAAATTGCAAAATTTGGTTGAACAGATAAGGATTTTTAATTGGTGATCTGACACCTTTATGCGTTTCCCTTGGTTTTAGTTTGTAACCCGCATTTGTTTTCTCTAAATCGCTTTATGAATTTTGAACAGCGGTATACTGCTGTTGCCTTTATTTATATCTGAAATGCAATAAATGCTCAATACAAAACCGAGCTTCCTCTATCAGACAATTTTCAAAGTAACAATTAAAAACATATGTGCCTTGACAATACAGAAAATGTGACCACTACCAATGTAGAAGAGAACACTATTACGAGACCACTGACGCAATGTCAATTATAAGGCACCTATTATCCATCTTCTGTGTAAAAACACACGATTTTTCAAATTATTAATAAAAAGATAAATTTTGTATTAATGCATATCTTGGATATATAATGAAAATGAGTAAATATTAATAAAAACATAAGTGACTATACTAAGAATTCCTGTCTCCTGTATATGTTTACTACAAAAAGCGTTTGTGTTACATATCTCAGTTGGAAAACAAATGTCGAACAAACGCCCCCAATAACATGAAAATGAGTGGTTGGCGACTAAAGTAATGCGACAAGGTATATTAAAAAGTTTGTTTAAGAGTCATTAAACATACAATTTACACGAATAAATGAAAGATTTCATGTGACAGTCGATAAAAAATCATTCATAAATTTTGCGATTTATAGCCAAATTAGATGTGACTATTGTATTTTAGGCACAGTACTTTTCGTACAATAATTCTGACAATAAAAACAATTATGATTATTTATGTTCATCGCGAGATATGGGTCTTATCTAATGCCATATATCTCACTTCATATATATGTCGCATCTTAGTGAATTACAAACTATTCATAAAATGTCAAATTTGTATATTTATCGGTTAATAGAACGCAAGGGACAAGACTGACTAAGAAGATAATCCGATTATATTACTTTATTTCTCTTTGATTTTTCTGTAACATTTCCCCGGATAGCGAGATACCTAGAATAAGCCATTTTTCTACAATTTCTTTCAAATGAGCAGTCAAGTTATGTATATGTAATTTGAAAAAAAACTTATATTTATTTACGTTTGATCATTTTTTCATAGCGTTATGTATTATGATAAGGATTGATCTTTTGATGTATAAAGGCAACAATAGTATACCGCTGTTCAAACTCATAAATCCATGGACAAAAAACAAAATCGGGATAACAAACTAAAACTGAGGGAAACGCATTAAATATAAGAGGAGAACAACGACACAACACTACAATGTAACACACACAGAAACGGACCAATCATCAGACAAAATTCACGAGAATAACAAATATAGCATCAAAACCAAATACATGAATTTGGGATAGACAAGTACCGTGACACGTCTTATCAGAATGTGAATTTACACTCTGTATGAATTGTTTTTATGAAGTTTTTATCCACTCAATATTATATTTATGAGACGAGGGTCTCACAGATCTTATGAAACGTTTAGTCCGCTGCAGTTGATGTTATCTATAAACGAGAACAGAAGAATGTTGAGGGATTCTCTCTGTTTCCTTCCTTCACTTTGTATATCGTTGCAATTGCAAGGCATACACATTATAGCGTACAGTAAAAGGTTGAGAGATTTCCTTTTTTTTTCTTTTTCTCACTATCTTATTGCTAATGTTTGGCGTAAACATGGTAGCGTACATATCCTTATTTTAATTTTTATACCTGTGTGTCGAAATGGTATTTTATAAGGTAGGTTATTGATTGGTTCAATTTTGTCAAACGTCACTTCTGAAATGCACTTTAGATATGGTGTTAAATTTATTCTTGGTATTGATGCGTCATATTTCTGTGAATTACAATTATACATTTACATCTTTTAATTACATATAAACTCATAACTGGAATTCATCTGTAGTGTTTCATGAAATCAAACAGACGAACACAGAAATATTAAGTTCTTTTATTTCTGATTCCCATTTCGCATGTCTATGAACATTTAGTGTAAATAATATCTCATTATAAGTTTAATTTTCATTTTTACACGAATTTGTTTATTGGTTGAGTATTTCCTTGATGCCCCAAAAGTGGTTAGGTATCAGAAATATCATTTCTTGGAATTCCAAGTCCGGCTGAAGTTATCGTGCGGTGAGGAACATCCGTTTTTATAATTTGCATATCAACAAAGTCATGTTCTGTCGGAAATACGCTAAACCTCGTGTTTGAACTTAGAACTTTGAATAATAGTTAACGCAACTCAATGAAAAGTTTTTAATTGACATGAAAGTTAATTTCTTATCCTACTATCTTATTGGATTTTTACCTGACTGTCTTTAATGTCCTTTACATATCAACTAATTGACGTTAGGCAAACAATAACCAATCGACCATTCTATTTGGTTTACGTACAATGGCAAATATTTCATAGATATAGGAAGATGTGGTGTGAGTGCCAATGAGACAACTCTCCATACAAATAACAATTTAAAAAGTAAACCATTATAGGTTAAAGTACGGCCTTCAACACGGAGCCTTGGCTCACACCGAACAACAAGCTATAAAGGGCCCCAAAATTACTAGTGTAAAACCATTCAAACGGGAAAACCAACGGTCTAATCTATATAAACAAAACGAGAAACGAGAAACACGTATATATTACATAAACAAACGACAACTACTGTACATCAGATTCCTGACTTAGGACAGGTGCAAACATTTGCAGCGGGATTAAACGTTTTTATGGATCCAAACCTTCTCCCTTTTTCTGAAACAATAGCATAACATCACAACAAAGAAAAACATACGATAAAATATAAATTGGCAGACTTAACTCATTCATGTTTATATACAGGAAAACATTTTGATAAATTTGATAACATTGCGATTGATGTATGGATGTCGTCATATTGAACAACTTTGGATGTAGTTTTTTCTACTCGATATTTTATTTATTTATGAGAAATCGTTTAATCCCGCTGCAGTTGATGTTATCTACCAAAGTGTACCGTATACATTTAGGTGATTGTCTTTTGTTGTCTTTTCTAAGTATCTCATTGCCATTATTTTGCATAAAAATTGTAGCGTACAGTAAAATGTTGTAGAATTGTTTTTGTTTCCTCCCTTGTGTATCTCATTGTCATTGTTGTTGTCATTGTTCGGTGTACACATTGTAGAGTTCAGTAAAAGTTTGAGTTAATGTCTTTTGTTTGCTTCTCTGTATGTTCCAAAATTGCTATTGTTTGGCGTAAACATTATAGCTTACAGTAAAATATTCAGTGATCGTCCTTTGTTTTCTTCTCTGTGTATAAAAAACAAGGCAGTTTTTGGCAATCTCATGTATACAAAATATAGCAAAATTTCTCTGTCTTTAGGTGTCATACCACCAAATCGTAGTACGTCACATGCGGTTGTATACGAAAATAGGCGAACAAAAATATTCCCTGGAATATGACAGTTCTAGGTAATTAATCCTACATTTTATTGCAGTAAAAGATTTCTGTGTCATAAACATATGTCTTGGGTATTTCAAAGCACCATTTTTTTTACTTGGGATTTCTATAGAATATTTTGTAATCTTAAGATTACATGGTGACTAAACCTTATACAAAGATAAAATAAGGGAAGAAATTTGATTGGTTAACTTCCAGTGATGGTTATTTTCTTATATGCAATGAAATGTTATGTGAATTTTTTTCTATAGTACTGGACAGGATAAAACTTTACTCATGCCAAGTGTTTCTGTATTTGAAAGAAAGATAAAAGAAAATTTAACAAAGACTAAGAGGGGAAATCAATGGTGGTATTACACCCAAAGGCACCTAGTCGATTTGAAGGGTATTTGTTCACTAATAGTGCAATATAAGTACAGTAAATAATAAAGAAACAAAATACCATCAATCTATATATTTTGCCAGTGGTCAAAGTTTCTTGTTCATCATTCCTTTACATATAATCTAATATATCATCTACTAATTATTACAGGTCCAAAACTGTATTTAAATTTCTATTGAATTTCATTCAAAGAAAGACAAATACCGCAAATATTTTATATAATTAATAATAATGTAGGGGAGCATTTATCTATAAACCATTGACATAAATCTCAATTTACTTTAAAAACAAATAAAGTATCCACTATTCATTTTATATCAATATCTATAAAAAAAGGGTACAAAAAAGTAGAATCTAATAAGTCTGTGTGCCAGAATAAAATAAAAACTAGGTCAATGGCACATAACATAATATGTATAAGACAACCTATAACAGTCTAGTACACATACAATCCGAATGAACATTTTATGGGTAAATTGTATGTATAACATCTTTAATGACGATAGTCTTTTAAAAGTAAAAGCAGCAATATAATCTGCCGAGTTGATTCTTCATTTTTATGATCCTTGAAGCTGAGCTAAGGAATCGATTTCTTTTTATAGACCGTGGGATTATTTTTCGTCAAATTCCATTTCTTTAGCAGACACTAGATCTTATAGTTCTAGCAGATAGTCTACAATAATTAAAAGACATAATCAAATGATCCCATAAACATACAAAAGTTTGTCATCTTTTCAGTTTAAGTACCATTAAGTTGAATGCTGACATTTCATTAATTTCTTTTCGTACAATTTTCTTACATTATATAACGGCTATGCCGACAGACTACAAAATTGAAATGTAATAATTGATGACACAATTGATTTGATGCTTAATGAATTTGTATTTCTCTTCTATTGAAAACGGAGAATATTAATACTGAACAATTATAATGGTACTTTCTGTCGTACCTTCAAGACTTATATGATAAATATGAATTACAGAAATATATTTGCACTGGTGAGACGAACACATTAGCCTCTGCGCACTGTATGCGTATCGACTTAGATATAAAGATAATATGTTTCAGTAAATAGTCATCGCTTTGATAAAAGGAGCTTCGTTTTGACAATTGTTTCGTTGCCATTCATACATTATCTTCCTTGTTTATCTTAAAATCATTTGGACCTATTCGGAGTTTTTCGTCGGGCTTTGCGTGTCATTGGGTCACCTCAGAAACATGGAGTATGAAAAGATACAAAGAGACAATCAAATATCTTATAGGTACCAGTCTTGTTTTACAACTCCAGTTTCCGGTGCATGTCAAAACATGGAGGGAAACAAAATAGTCTATTTTTTCTGAATTTTTTTCTGGACTTATTTTTTTCTGTTTGATTATAGGTTTATGCTGAATTGAAACATATATATATATAGATTTTAAAAAAATCTTGCATTTGATGTTATCTATAAACGAGAACAGAAGAATGATGAGGGATTCTCTCTGTTTCCTTCCTTCACTTTGTATATCGTTGCAATTGCAAGGCATACACATTATAGCGTACAGTAAAAGGTTGAAAGATTTCCTTTTGTTTCTTTTTCTCACTATCTTATTGCTAATGTTTGGCGTAAACATGGTAGCGTACATATCCTTATTTTAATTTTTATACCTGTATGTCTAAATAGTATTTTATAAGGTAGGTTATTGATTGGTTCAATTTTGTCAAACGTCACTTCTGAAATGCACTTTAGATATGGTGTTAAATTTATTCTTGGTATTGATGCGTCATATTTCTGTGAATTACAATTATACATTTACATCTTTTAATTACATATAAATTCATAACTGGAATTCATCTGTAGTGTTTCATGAAATCAAACAGACGAAAACAGAAATATTAAGTTCTTTTATTTCTGATTCCAATTTCGCATGTCTATGAACATTTAGTGTAAATAATATCTCGTTATAAGTTTAATTTTCATTTTTAAACGAATTTGTTTATTGGTAGAGTATTTCCTAAGTGGTTAGGTATCAGAAATATCATTTCTTGGAATTCCAAGTCCGGCTGTAGTTATCGTGCGGTGAGGAACATCCGTTTTTATAATTTGCATATCAACAAAGTCATGTTCTGTCGGAAATACGCTAAACATCGTGTTTGAACTTAGCACTTTGAATAATAGTTAACCTCATTGGTTGATATCTTTGGCGGAAGAACATGTGATACATCCTCATTCTTTCAATATACAAGCTGTGGGAAGGTCGTGCTCCACGTGTTGTCGGCAAAGTAACTATATTCTTTAACTTTTACTTACATATAGCCTTAGTGGCTTTAAGACCTTGGTGGTCATTTATATATGCCTTGGTGGCAATAGACCTAGGTGGTCATTTATATATGCCTTGGTGGCAATAGACCTAGGTGGTAATTTTTTATATGCCTTGGTGGCAATAGACCTAGGTGGTCATTTTTATGATTTTTAAAAAATACTAGCCTTGGGGCGACAAGACCTTGGTGGTCATTTATATTCGCCTTGGCGGCTTCTTGATAGAACTAGATGGTAATGTTTGACCTAAGTGGCAAAATGTTTTGGGATTTAGACCATGAGTAGTTATTATCAACCCAGGTGGTCAGATATTTGTTATGCCGTGCGCCGGTTAAACGCAGGGCAAAGTGCTATCGCTATACAAAATATATGTGGAAGTGGGGGCTCTGGCCATTTTGGAAAACTAGTTGAAAGGAGAATAATAAATTGTTTATAGGGTAAATACTTTCTTTTGTTACTTTTGAGTGTTGTGGACTCTCCATTTATTATTACATCGTACATACTGATAGAAATGCTCTTTAAGGACTTTGTTAGAAAAGAATAGAACTATTGAGAAAGTGGAATAATTTAGTGTGACATATCACTTGATATTCATGTTTTTTATCGGAGTGATGTGTATTGAATGATAAGGTGTCTTCGTCGAGGTCCGCGTTCAGCGGTCTGTTTGATGGTACATAGAATTGAATAGAATGTTTATGTTTTCAGATGGTGTTACCTACAGCTTTGACAGTCTGACGAATGAAGGAGAAGTAATATGACATTGCACGATGATTCATGTCAATGAGTTCGAACAACATTTTTAATAGGAAAGGATTTTTTCTAATCAGAATACGGTGAGAACAAATTGTAATTGAAGTAATGTTTTGGTTTCTGAAAATAGGAAAATAATGAATGGGGAAAATATTGATACTACACTAAATTATGTATGTCTGTGTTGAGAAAGGCAGAAGATGCCAATATGGCACGGTACTAAAAAAAGAAAAAAATCTGTGTTGGAAGCAGCTTTATGTTCAAATGAACCTATTCAAAAGTAATGCTTATAATTTTCCCGTAATCTCATGATGTTTTCTTTTGGATGTGTATTTAATTTCATTGATGTGTTGAAATATGTCACAAAAATCTTTTTGTCATGGGAGATTAAATAATGGTTGCAATATTTTTGTTTTGTTTTGTTTTATCTAATAAATATAATGTTGAATGATTTTGTATACTAGTACAAATGTATACTTAAATTTTATGTATGGTTAAATTTTTTAATTTAAATTTCTTTGTCTACAGTTCGAGGGACACTGATTCCCTAGTGGTTTTCGACGTGGATGGTAGGCAAAGGGATTTTTCCTTTTCAAACTGTGACTTATGCTGTCTTTAGTACAAATAAACAATTTGTTATTGGTTAATATAATATTTTCAGCAGACATGTGAAGATTCGAGTGGAAATACAATTGTCAATGTTCCTGATTATGAAGTAAAGAGTGTGTTTGATTCAACAACAGTAAAGAAAGAGACAATCCAGCATAGTTTACACTTGGAGGTTAAGTCCCTTTGCTTACAAGCTTTCCACATGCTGAAGATGTTATTAAAATGATGACAATGTTCATTTTGATATGGGTTCATTGCCTTATCTCAACTTTTAAAAGTCCGTATGTGGTCAAATTCATGAGAATTTATTGAATTATGAACTATTTATAAAGAACTGTGTACATGTATCTTTAAATGTTTAGAAGTGTCTTAAAGTAATTTTAAAAGGAATAATATTTAATAAAAGTGTTGAATTTGTTTTGAGTATTGGGAATACTATTCCTTAAGGGAAAGCCTTGCTAGCGGTGTAATTTGAGATTGGCCTGCAAATATGCTGTATAAACTATAGAGTTTTCTATGCCAATAACATAACATGAACTGGATGCAAGATTATATCAATCACTGAGGATATGTGTATAACCTCATTGGTTGATAACTTTGGCGGAAGTACATGTGATACATCCTCATTCTTTCAATATCCAAGTGGTGGTTGGTTTAAGGGCTATGTTTGGTCAGGCAATACATATTGCCTGTTTGGGTTGATGAGGTTCTTGATAAGTTCCCCCCTCTCCCACCCATTAGTACCAAAATGTGGATATGTTTTTATATTTATATTTTAATATTTGTATTACATGTATGCATTTTGGGTTGATGAGCACGAGACAACATTAAAAAAACATAAGCATTACCATGGGATCATGTTGACAAAACAAACCTTCGCTTTGTCGATTTTCAAGGGAAAGGTCAATTAGGGCAAGTGTATTGGTATGTTTGTGTTTGCTTTTTCATTACAATGGTAAAAATAAGATTATATATATCTCGGGTGACAATAATGTTGATTATAATGCTTCATTTTATGAGCTTCAGAGTAGTTTGATAACTGAAAAACAACTTCGCACTATATCCAGTGAGCCCTTCTGCATTGCATTGTGCATAGTAGTCCACATGTTGGTTTCTGAAACGTTAAGATATTATCTTGTATTCGGTTCTTTCATCTAGAGTTTTCTATGCCCATAACTTAACATGAACTGGATGCAAGATTATATCAATCACTGAGGATATGTGTATAACGCAACTCAATGAAAAGTTTTTAATTGACATGAAAGTTAATTTCTTATCCTACTATCTTATTGGATTTTTACCTGACTGTCTTTAATGTCCTTTACATATCAACTAATTGACGTTAGGCAAACAACAACAAATCGACCATTCTATTTGGTTTACGTACAATGGCAAATATTTCATGTATATACAGGACAACATTTTGATAAATTTGATAACATTGCGATTGATGTATGGATGTCGTCATTTTGAACAAGTTTTGGATGTAGTTTTTTCTACTCGATATTTTATTTATTTATGAGAAATCGTTTAATCCCGCTGCAGTTGATGTTATCTACCAAAGTGTACCGTATACATTTGGGTGATTGTCTTTTGTTGTCTTCTCTAAGTATCTCATTGCCATTATTTTGCATAAAAATTGTAGCGTACAGTAAAATGTTGTAGAATTGGTTTTGTTTCCTTCCTTATGTATCCCATTGTCTTTGTTGTTGTCATTGTTCGGTGTACACATTGTAGAGTTCAGTAAAAGTTTGAGTTAATGTCTTTTGTTTGCTTCTCTGTATGTTCCAAATTGCTATTGTTTGGCGTAAACATTATAGCTTACAGTAAAATATTCAGTGATCGTCCTTTGTTTTCTTCTCTGTGTATAAAAAACGAAGCAGTTTTTGGCAATCTCATGTATAAAAAATGTAGCAAAATTTCTCTGTCTTTAGGTGTAATACCACCAAATCATAGTACGTCGCATCCGGTTGTATACGAGAATAGGTCGAAAAAAATATTCCCTGGAATATGACAGTTGTAGGTAATTAATCCTACATTTTATTGCAGTAAAAGATTTCTGTGTCGATCATAAACATATGTCTTGGGTATTTCAAAGCACCATTTTTTTTACTTGGGATTTCTATAGAATATTTTGTAATCTTAAGACATGGTGACTAAACCTTATACACAGATAAAATAAGGGAAGAAATTTGATTGGTTAACTTCCAGTGATGGTTATTTTCTTATATGCAATGAAATGTTATGTGCATTTTTTTCTATAGTACTGGACAGGATAAAACTTTACTCATGCCAAGTGTTTCTGTATTTGAAAGAAAGATAAAAGAAAATTTAACAAAGACTAATAGGGGAAATCAATGGTGGTATTACACCTAAAGGCTCCTAGTCGATTTGAAGGGTATTTGTTCACTAATAGTGCAATATAAGTACAGTAGATAATAAAGAAACAAAATACCATCAATCTATATATTTTGCCAGTGGTCAAAGTTTCTTGTTCATCATTCCTTTACATATAATCTAATATATCATCTACTAATTATTACAGGTCCCAAAATGTATTTAAATGTCTATTGATACATTCAAAGAAAGACAAATCCCGCAAATATTTCATATAATTAATCATAATGTAGGGGAGCATTTATCTATAAACCATTGACATAAATCTCAAGATACTTTAAAAACAAATAAAGTATCCACTATTCATTTTATATCAATCTATAAAAAAAGGGTACAAAAAAGTAGAATCTAATAAGTCTGTGTGCCAGAATAAAATAAAAACTAGGTCAATGGCACATAACATAATATGTATAAGACAACCTATAACAGTCTAATACACATAAAACCCGAATGAACATTTTATGGGTAAATTGTATGTATAACATCTTTAATGACGGTCGTCTTTTAAAAGTAAAAGCAGCAATGTAAGCTGCCGAGTTGATTCATCATTTTTATGATCCTTGAAGCTGAGCTAAGGAATCGATTTCTTTTTATAGACCGTGGGATTATTTTTCATCAAATTCCATTTCTTTAGCAGACACTAGATTTTATAGTTCTAGCAGATAGTCTACAATAATTAAAAAACATAATCAAATGATCCCATAAACATACAAAAGTTTGTCATCTTTTCAGTTTAAGTACCTTTAAGTTGAATGCTGACATTTCATTAATTTCTTTTCGTACAATTTTCTTACATTATATAACGGCTATGCCGACAGACTACAAAATTGAACTGTAATAATTGATGACACAATTGATTTGATGCTTAATGAATTTGTATTTCTCTTCTTTTGAACACGGAGAATAATACTGAACAATTATAATGGTACTTTCTGTCGTACCTTCAAGACTTATATGATAAATATGAATTACAGAAATATATTTGCACTGGTGAGACGAACACATTAGCCTCTGCGCACTGTATGCGTATCGACTCAGATATAAAGATAATATGTTTCAGTAAATAATCATCGCTTTGCAAAAAGGAGCATCGTTTTGACAATTGTTTCGTTGCCATTCATACATTATCTTCCTTGTTTATCTTAAAACCATTTGGACCTATTCGGAGTTTTTCGTCGGGCTTTGCGTGTCATTGGGTCACCTCAGAAACATGGAGTATAACAAGATACAAAGAGACAATCAAATATCTTATAGGTACCAGTCTTGTATCACAACTCCAGTTTCCGGTGCATGTCAAAACATGGAGGGAAACAAAATAGTCTATTTTTTCTGAATTTTTTTCTGGACTTATTTTTTTCTGTTTGATTATAGGTTTATGCTGAATTGAGACATATATATAGATTTAAAAAAAAATCTTGCATCTTTTGGGGAATATTAATCCAGGAAAGTGGGATATATCGTGTTTACTGGAGGTGGTGCGGCCTAGTAAAAGCAGCAAACAGAAAGTAGAAAAAAAATGTTTTGACTTCAGGATTACGTAACTTTTTATTCCTCGTGGATCAGCTGTTTTGCATGTTAGCCTATAGACCAGTCAATTACAAGACTGCAACCTTATGAACACACACTCAAAGAAATAAACGAGAATAACGAAATAACTCAGTTCATCAAACATTTCACAGCAAATTAAACTGAATACCAATCAGTTCTGTTAGTCAAAACATGTAAATAGTTATCAAAAGTACCAGGATTATAATTTAGTACGCCAGACGCGCGTTTCGTCTACATAAGACTCATCAGTGAGGTATACCAGTTCACTAGTACGAGCCGACATGTCTCTCAGAGAAGCAGAGAATACAAATTTTAGAGTCGTTGGTTTGTCCAGTCGAGGGTTCGATCACACAACCTCCCGCACTCGAGGTGAACAAGCTTTCACGAAACCATGGAGACGGTATGTCAAGTAAGATGATGACCGTGAAATATTTTTAAGTGATAAATCATCTTTACCAAGAAGAACCATTGTTAGTATCAACCATCTCCTTTTTATAATAAAAAGAGGAAAGTGTTTCAGTTGAAGATTTACTCAATGGTGGGGCAATTATTTACTTTTAAATTTCGTCTACAAAGAAAGGAATTTTGTTACATCATTTGAAACAGTTTTAGTAGTAAAAAGTTTGCATGTTCGATTCGACATTCAAATTGGTATTAAGTTACAGACTGAACAGTATGACATAATTCTGTAATTGAGTTATAAACCAAATAAACCGCTAGAGTATTATAATTCATATTCAGAAATAATCAATGATTTTTCAGGAGAGTCAAGGATATTATTTTGTTTTTATTGCTGATGTAGCAAAATGTTATATCACATTCACCAAAAATAATTTTAAATGTGACACTTGGAATAGAAGTTCTATCTAATGAAAAAATTGATAGTCGTCTCATCAACATACCAGTCACACTTCTAATGCTTTTCCTTTCAAAGATATTATAAATGCTTGTGTTAATTGATTTAGTAGTATTGGAGCACGCGTGTTCTGGTTTAACGTGCTTAGTTATATACAATGACAATAGCTGTAGCTTTTGCTGCTGAAGTTGATAGAGCATTATATACATAAATAAAGGCAACAGTAGTATACCGCTGTTCAAAATTCATAAATCGATTGAGAAAAAACAAATCCGGGTTACAAACTAAAACTGAGGAAACGTATCAAATATAAGAGAACTACGACACAACAGCGAAATGTAACACACACATAAACCAACTTTAATGTAACAATGGCCATTTTCCAGACTTGGTACAAGGCATTTTATGAAAAAAATGGGGGTTGAACCTGATTTTGTGGCATGCCAAACCTCCCGCTTTAAATGCAGTGTTAATTGTAACATTAAAATGATAACATAACACGACAGGGTTACAATAAATAAACAGATAAATGAGAGAAAATATAGGACAGAGAATTATAGCCGTAAAAAAGTATCAGGTTAAAAAACATATAAAAAATAACATAGAAATAATGCGCTCTTAGTCCAAGTTAGTGGGCATGCTGTTGGTATCTGCTCAGAAGTTTCTTTCATTGTGTGCTGTACCTTATAGATTATTGAGGAAAAAAGTTAAAAGAGGTTGTTTTGCATAAGTAAAACTGGTTTAACCCCATCATACGTACCTGTACCAATGCATGCTACATGTATATGGGACATGTGACGTTCACTGTTTTTTGTAGGTTTGTACGCCTAATGTCTCGGTAGAGTTGATAGTTAATGAGATCAATCGAATATTTTGATGATTCATGTTATCCTTTTTAAGTATAATCATAATTAATTCTAGATCATATTTTACCACCAATTATTTTTATGTTTATTTTCGCTGCAATAACGAAAGAGCATACTCATGGTTATTTGTGACATATATTTGTTAATGCATTTCAAAGGCACACTGGCCTATCCGAAATAAAATTGAGAATGAAAATGGGGAATGTGTCAAAGAGACAACAACCCGACCATAAAACAGACAATAGCAGAAGGTCACCAACAGTTCTTCAATGCAGCGAGAAATTCCCGCACCCGGAGGCGTCCATCAGCTGGCCCCTAAACAAATATATATATATATACTAGTTCAGTGAAAATGAACGCCATACTAAACTCCTAATTGTACACAGGTAACTAAAATTAGAAATAATACCAGACTAACAAAGGCCAGAGGCTCCTGCCTTGGGACAGGCGCAAAAATGCAGCGGGGTTAAACATGTTTATGATATCTCAACCCTCCCCATTTACCTCTAGTCAATGTAGAAAAGTAAACGCATATTGCTACGCTCAATGTTCAGTTCAAGAGAAGTCCGAGTCTGATGTCAGAAGATCTGATGTCGAAAGTCTCTTATCAAATCGCAAAATCGAAAGCTCAAGCACATTAAACGAATGTGTTACACAAAATAAAAATAGAGAATGAGGAATGTGTCAAAGAGACAACAATCCGACCAAAAAGTTAAAGAAAAAAACATCAGCCGAAGGCCAGCAATGGGTCTTCAACACAGCGAGAAAATCCTGCACACGGAGGCGAACTTCAGCTGACCCCTAATAAAAAATGTGTACTAGCTCAGTGCAATTGGACGGCTTACTAAACTGATAAACATATAGTATGGTGTTCATTATCACTGAACTAGTATATATTTGTTATGGGGCCAGCTGAAGGACGCCTCCGGGTGCGAGAATTTTTCGTTGCATTGAAGACCTGTTGGTGACCTTCTTGTTGTCTCTTTGGCACATTACCCATTTCCATTCTCAATTTTAAATGAACTAAAATTAAAAAAACAACATGCAAAATCAACAGCACAGCATACAAGTAAAGCAATCGATTAAAAAGATTTGATTGTTTAATTAAAAATTATTGAAATATGATAAGGTTCTTTAAAATCATTGGTACTTGGTTTAAAACATTGAAAAGAAAAGCAAGGAACTTGGTTACATCGTTTTGACAGTTAAAGAAGTCTAGAGTATGCATGTTCGATACGGCATTTAAGTCTGTATTAAGTTACAGACTGAACAGAATGACACACTACTCTGGAGATATTAACAAAACAAATCGCCAGAGTATAATAATTCAAAATCTTTTTAATAGTAAAACAAAATTATTTCAGGAGAGTCGAGAAAATTATATTCTATAGTCATTGCTGATGAAGCAAGATATTATGTAACAAACAATTATCTAATGTAACACTCGGGAGATTAAATGATATCGAATGAAACAATCAATATTCGTCTAAAAAAGGTAATATTCTTGTTTTTCATTTTAAAAGTATAATGAAGCGCGTGAAAATTGATCGAGTTGAATTGGTGTGCGAGTGTTATTTTCACGTGCCTGGTTATATAAGATGATGACAGATATAGTTTTTGTAGTTTAAAGAAAATTATCTATAGGCAATTCAAGAATTGACATAACAATCAGGATCTTGTTAATTTGTATTGTTAAGGCAACACTTCCGTGTTGACAGGAATTATCATCGAAAAGGAAAGGTCTTAATTATAAATATACTGTTACAAAACTATGAGTTTCCGAAATTCTAAAGATTAATTCCCCAAGAATACATAACCAACGAAAATGATTTTGTACATTAACAAGCCCGTAACATGTTTTCTCGTTTTAATTGTTTTACAGACATTGGTCTTTAGTGGCCTTATATAGAAGAGGGACGAAAGATACCAAAGGGACAGTCAAACTCATAAATCTAAAACAAACTGACAACGCCATGGCTAAAAATGAAAAATACAAACAGAAAAACAATAGTTCACACGACACAACATAGAAAACTAAAGAATAAACAACACGAACCCCACCAAAAAACTAGGGGTGATATCAGGTGCTCCGGAAGGGTGAGCAGATCCTGCTCCACATGTGGCACCCGTCGTGTTGCTTATGTGATTACAAATCCGGTAAATAGTCTAATTCGGTAGGTCATATTCATGAAAGGGAAGGGGATTGTAGTTACGACGTAAGGAACATATCCAATATCATTTGTGAAACGGTTATTCCATAACGGTCAACCAACTCGTGATGGCGTCCGTAAAATTTACGAAGGGATGATTTCAACTTTACCATTTGGAACTCTTGGTTTAATAGCTTCCTTGTGAGCAGTAAACCTCTATCAAGAAAATCATAATAGGAAATGCAAGCACGGGAATATCGTATCAATTGGGAGATATATACCCCGTATGCAGGTGCTGCTGGAATGTTGCTACTTAGAAATGGAAAGTTCACAATTGGAAAGCTGAAATAGCTAACTATGCGGTACTGGTATTATTCATCGTTGAAGGCCCTAAAGTGACCTATATTTCTTAAATTCCGTATCATTAGGGTATCTTGTGGAGAGTTGACTCAGTGGCAAACATACCATACATTTTTATTTTTATATTGATTGTATTTGGCAACCAATTGCGGAATTTTGGTCATAAATTATGTTCAAATTCGTATTCTATTTGGCCACTTTAAAATTCTAGGTTCTAGCGTAACTAATGATTCATAAATTATGTAGACAAAAATAAGCGTCCGGCGTTCAAAATCTTTATCCAAGTATCTTTGATAAATTTATTCACTGATTTTTGTATCATTAAAGCAACAGAAGTTTACCGATATTTGTACACGTAAAACACGAAGCTGAAAACTTACAATCAGTATACCAAAGCATAGAATGAACGTCTCTGAGTAACTTACATGGTGAGACAAGCTAGTTAGATAGCTGAAACATCGCAAAGAAAACTTAACGATAATACATGTACCATACTGAGATATTGCAAATATTAAAAAAAGCAACTCTGAAATTAAGTTACAACAATGAGATGAATGAAAAATGGAAGTTATTTTAGATAGACAGAAAGGGTAAAATTTTCGCGATGCTTCCCGTACAGCAACAATCAAAATGACAGCCTATCATAAAAGTGATTAAAGCTTGTGATAAGTTTATGTTCATCCTACTACTTTTTAAAGGAGTAAACTCTAGTACCAGATAAGTAAGCATATTGCTGTACCTCAAGTCTTTATTTAAAGGAAATTATTATTTAAAGTTCAAACAACTGGATGTAGTGATCATATAACTTCTATGCATCTGATTATCGTAGAACAAATGATACTTTAGCATATACTGAAGTACTAACTTGATCCCGCCTTTTTATTTGAGGGGTTCGTGTTACTCTTTCCTTAGTTTGCAATGTAGAGTTTAGTCAACCGTTAGTCTTTGTCATTTGTCATGTGTTTTGCTTTGCCATTGTCGGACTCTCTTTGACTTAAATTCCGATTCTTCAATTTTTCTATATCAATGATTCTATTAGTTCTAAAACAGAGCTATTCAGATATATTCCATGACAGCTAAATTTTATTTAAACTTTTCTTTTTAAAGTATTGTAAAAGAGGGACGAAAGATATCAGAGGTACAGTCAAACCCATAGATTGAAAATAAACTAACAACGCCATGGCTAAAATAAAAAGACGAACAGACAAATAATAGTACAGAAGACACAACACAGAAAAATAAAGACTAAGCAACACAAACCCCGACAAAACTAGGATGATCTCAGGTGCTCCGGAAGGCTAATCAGATCCTGCTTCACATTTGGCAACCGTCATGTTAATTATGTTAAAACAAATCCAGTAAATACTAGTAGTGTACTTCAGTAGGTCGCATTCGTGAAAAGGGAAGGGTATTGTAGTTACAATATAAGAAACATATCCGACATCATATGTGTAACGGTTATTCCATAACGGTAAACTAACTCGTGATGGCGTCCGTAAAATGTACGAAGAGATAATTTCAACTTCACCATTTGGAACTCTAAGTCTAATAGCTTCCTTGTGAGCATTAATCCTTATCAAGGAAATCATAATAGGATACACAAGCCCGGGAATATCGTATCAATTTGGAGATATATACTTCATATGCAGGCGCTGCTGAAATGTTGCTACATAAAAATGGAAAGTTCACAATTCGGAAGCTGAAATTATCTTTTTTGTCGTAAAGTTTTTATTTCAACCGACCCTCATTGTCAATTTCTAGATGTAAGTCAAGATATGAGGCGGACTTAACTGTATCTGTAGTATCCTTTATCTCTAGTACGATGGGATAGATTCGTTCACCATGGTCACCAAATTTGTATTATTGAGTGAGAGAACATCATCTATGTAACGGAACGTAAAGTTAAAGGGCACTGCTAACTTCTTATTATTTTTCCTGAGAAGTTCCTGTATGAAGTCAGCCTCATAATAGTCAAGAATCAATGCGGCAAGACGAGGGAAACAATTGGTTCCCATTAGGGGCACAATTGGTGCACAATTCATGACGCTAACATTTTGTGACGGAGATCTCAAGTGGAATATACTAGGAAATTACGTCCGTAATGAGCAAAGGGAAATGACAATCATGTAACAACGTTACCAGGAATTATTAGTTGACGAAAACACATTAAATTGTTTTGACAAAACAAATAGGTCTTCTGTGGGGATTTAGATTGATAGATGTAAACTGTTCCGTCACTGCTATGAATCAGTCTCTATACGTTTACAACTATAACATCAAACCAATAAATATGTCAATACACGTTGAAAACAATAACCTTACTCATGGGTGCATATTGAAAGAATATTTCAAATATTAAAATAATAAAATTACCAATTTCGTTCTAAGTTATATTTTGTAGAAATGAAGAAAAAGGCAAATGAATACTCAATTGATATACCATCTTTTAAAATTTGTTAAAGGTAAAAGTCTGGAAGAAAATTCCTATTATAGGTTGTTTTAGGTCAATGTATGAATGCTAATGGATTTCGTGTTTTGTTTTCAATTTACACTGCACTATACAGTTATTAAGAACTGCATATAATATCGAAAAACGAATCATCTTCTTTTCATGATTCAATTTTAAAGAAATAAAGACAAACAATCCCTGCACAAATCTTGACGCTAACGTTTTGTGATGGAGATCCCTAGGGGAATATACTTGGAAATTACGTCAATAATGAGCAAAGGGAATTGATAATCATGTAACAACGTTACCAGGAATTATTTAACGAAAACACATTAAAATGTTCTGAGAAAACAAATAGGTCTTCTGTTGGGATTTAGATTGATACTATGTATTCGACTGTTGATTTTAGCAAAACATTTTTTTTAGACATTATTGAATTAAAGTTTAAAAAACGCCAATGTTAACTGGTCTAATGTTTCGTCAAAGTTGATTAACATTTACATTGAGTCGCATTAATATTCACTTGTTATCAAAGTATTAAACTCTTATTCGTTTATTGTAATTAGTTGGAAACATCCACCCTTATTCCACTGAAGTCAATCGTCTTGTCTTTTTGCGTATATAAACCCCTTAAAAAGTGTTTAAATTTTTAGCATACGATAAAGCCTACTATTAATTATTTTTTCACGTAATTAGCTGTTATAGTGTTTAAGGTTCATGTGGACCCTATGGCTAAAATGGCCGTATTTTCACCTCAAAATTTACTCTGAGTACAGGCAAACCTGTGCATCTGGAAAAGTTTTAAGGCATAGCATGCCCTAGATAAATAGAATTCAAATGCATTGTATGATTTAGAAAAGTCATAACTTAACTGGATTTTGCCGTACACTTTTTTTCGTCCCTGCAGAAGATGCATTCACATATTCACCAAAGTCTTAGAACACTGCATGAAATGATACGTTTACAAAGTTTATTCATAAATTAAATTTCTAGTTTTGAATTTAAGGTCTGATTTATGAAGAATTATTTTAGTATTTCAATAAATCGTTGTCAAAGCCTATCCCAGCACCCCAACTCCATAGATCATAAGGTGTTTCGAACATCTATTTAGACCAATTAGAATTAACTAATTGACCATGGCCATGTCCATCGTCAGGAGCCCAAGCCATTGCATAGTGACACTTATTATAAAAATACTGTAATTTTTATTAGGGGCTCGACACCTCATGATCTGTTTTATATTTTTCTATACTCTTTATCTACTTAACTTTGTTTATCAATTTAACGAACAAAGTTTAGAAACTATTTTCATAATCTGCAACATATCAATTACCCAGAGTTGCTGATGTTACTGTGTCTTTCAAGTTTTTATGCATACGGAAAGCAAACAGCTAGAGGTCTTTTATCAAATAAAATAAAATGTTTGCCTCTTCGTCATCCTTCAATGTATCCCATTGATTTAAGATATTGTTCTTTACGTGTGATTTCTGTCTTGAAAACACTGTTGAGAATACCAAGGGAGGCCACTGTAATAAAGATTTGGGCTTTACCATTAATGTGTCTTTTCTTTGTTTTGCAGTCACTTCCTGCATAACCGGTTCATATCCAGATTTTGTTAAAAAAGGGATGACGTTTAAAAATTTCACCCTTGTCAAAATGATATTTACATCTTAGTTTTCTTGCAAATTCATTGAAATCTGATGCAATACTAGATTTTGCAAATTTGGTCGAGGGAGACGGTAGATATTTTAATCCTATACTGAGTAACAAAATCTCATCGTCTTTTATTTTTTCAGTGGTGAATATTTTAACATATTCACGTGCTTTTTCAATTGATTTTTTTCCTCTTGAGAGAGCGAATCTATATCTTTCTATTTTCTGATAGAAGGCCTTTTTCATGATAGCCTTTTTTTTTTTTTTTTTTTTTTTTTTTTTTTCGCTCTCTTAAAGTGTCTGTTAGCCATGCTTACAGATCGGAGGAAATCGCCAGAAGGCAGTGTGCAATTCATTTCTTGATGTAATATTGATTCTTTATCAAGCCTGTATGAACTCACCAACCAATCAGATATCAGTTACTCATTAGGAAACTAAATAAGGGGAAGAGGAGAACATCCCTCCTAGACATTGCAACCAATCACCATTCATTGCTTTATAAACTAACACGTTTACCAGATGCATTTTGACAATTTGACTTTTTAATTTATCAGACAATCAAAAAGCATACATTTTTGTTTTGCAAATCTCAGCACTTTCTTATCAACTTATTCCTCTCACTAAAAATCTCTGACGTATTGGTTTTTACATTTACTTTCCTTGTATTATCATGTATGTATTACAACTTTAACATGACATTGACATAATTAATCAACCCTTAAACCTTTCAGTATGGATATTTTTCCAATTTAATATCTATTTTGACAGAAATGAAAAACACATTATCAATGCACTATTGCTATTGCCGATAATAACCGTTGCATTTAATTATAACGTATTAATTATGACCACTTATCGTAAACAAATATCAAAAATTATCTTTGACGGTTTTATTTCTCAACTTTAAATAAAGATATATTTGTAAACATTTGTTTATCATCATAATTACATTGGGTTCATTGATAAACTAACCGTCTTTGTTCTGCTCTATCAATTATCTATAAATTAAGCGTAACTCAAGAACTGATAAGATATTACACTTTTATTTACACACTTTACAGCTGTTTGTCAAAAAACATCACTAACGAAGTGTATAGGCACACGTTACATGTTTTATCTTCTTCCAATGACTTATCTGATGTTACACAGTTCAGTTAAATCATATCCATCGCTAGTTGCATTTATGTAATTCAAGTTTGTTTATAAAACTGTATAAAATATAAAGCCATAACAGATCACTTGTGGGACTGCCCTTAAAGTGTCAGATTGCAATTTGAGACGATGTGGGTAAAACCCCAATTTTTTAGCATTGCTGATGATAGATATTTCCTCCAGTGAATAAGCAAATACAGGAAATTGCAGCAGTGTTCAAAATGCACCAAATAACCACTTTATTGTGGAACGAGGAGATCATAAAGTCAACAAGATGTCAACTAAACAATTCTCAGGCTGACAGCGTGATAATAGCTCAAATATTTCAATAAATCGTTGTCAAAGCCTATCCCAGCACCCCAACTCCATAGATCATAAGGTGTTTCGAACATTTCAATAAATCGTTGTCAAAGCCTATCCCAGCACCCCAACTCCATAGATCATAAGGTGTTTCGAACATCTATTTAGACCAATTAGAATTAACTAATTGATCATGGCCATGTCCATCGTCAGGAGCCCAAGCCATTGCATAGTGACACTTATTATAAAAATACTGTACTTTTTATTAGGGGCTCGACACCTCATGATCTGTCTGACTTATATTTTTCTATACTCTTTATCTACTTAACCTTGTTTATCAATTTAATGAACAAAGTATAGAATCTATTTTCATAGTGTGCAACATATTAATTATTCAGAGTTGCTGATATTACTATGTCTTTCAAGTTTTTATGCCTACGGAAAGCAAACAGAGGTCTTTTATCAAATAACAGTTTTGCCTCTTCGTCATCCTTTAATTTATCCCAGTGTTTTAAGATATTGTTCTTAATGTGTGATTTCTGTCTTGAAAACACTGTGGAGAATACCAAGGGAGGCGACTGTAATACAGATTTGGGCTTTACCATTAATGTGTCTATTCTTTGTTTTGCAGTCACTTCCTGCATAACAGTTTTAATTTCATTTTTTGGATATCCCCTTTTGATGAGGCGCTCAGAAAATAACGCATATTGTGTTTGCAAATCTACTGGATCGTTCGTACACCTCTTAAAGCGAAGCATTTCTCCTTTAATTATGCCTCTGAAAGTAGAGGATGGGTGGCATGAGGATCTCTCTAAATACTGATAATTTTCAGTCTTTTTTCGGAATGTCGTGAGGTCTAAGATTCCTGTTTCTCTAAATCTTAGACCTTTGAATACCAGCACATCTAAAAACTGCATTTTAGTTTGTGATTTCTCGTGTGTAAATTTTAGAAGTGCATGTTGTCTATTAGCATGTTCAAAAAATTGTGATATTTCATCATCTGTACCTTCATTGTAAATAAAAAAGCCATCGTCCCTAAACCTGTAGAGACTTGATATTTTTTGTTTATGTTGAAAAGTCCTTAAAATACTATTTAAGACTTCATAAACTCTCAGATCCGTAATTTCAGGTGATAAACTATTTCCCATTGGAACTCCAGTTGAAGTTTTATAAAATTTACCATTGAACATAAATTCATTATTTTCAAGAACTATCTTCAGAAGTTCCAATATATATCGCAACGGAGGCAAAAGTATCGCATGTTTACATTTAATTATCGTAGGCCAAGCATGCTTGACTGCGTCAATCATTTCTACATGGGACATATTGTTGTACATTTCTTTTATGTCAAAACTGACTAAGTAGGCGTCAGGTTTTACCTGCAATTTCTCAATAATATTTATAAATTCTAATGAGTCCCTTAAATGTGTTTCTTGTTTTAATACTGCTGGAAGCATGAATTTATCCAAATACTGCCCTATTCTCTCTAAAACAGTACCCGATAATGAAACAATAGGCCTTCCTTGAATTCTGACATTTTTATAAAGCGTAGGATTCTGTTGAACGCTTTCTATTAGTTCAGGATCAAGTTTGTGCAATTTAGGCAGAAGATACAACCTTCCTGGTTTAAGATCTCTCTTAGCAGAAATATATTTAAAGGTGATTTCATCCATGACCCCTTTTCTATGCATTTCAAAGATAATAGTATTGATTTTTTGGTTAGTCTCTATTATGTTTAATTTTGCAATTTCCATGAAGTGAGTAGCACTACTTAATTGCCTCAGACCTTCATTTATATATTCTGTTTTATCCCAGATCACTGTGGTGTTATTTTTATCTGCTTTTCGAATAACTATTTTTTCGTTTCGTTTGAGGGAAGAAATTGCCTTTCTTTCCAGCGTAGTGAGATTATCGTGTGCTTTATTAATTGCTATATTATCTATCTCAACCTTTGTTTTGAATATATATGTCTCAATGGCATTATTTGCAAGTTATATTTCAATAAATCGTTGTCAAAGCCTATCCCAGCACCCCAACTCCATAGATCATAAGGTGTTTCGAACATCTATTTAGACCAATTAGAATTAACTAATTGACCATGGCCATGTCCATCGTCAGGAGCCCAAGCCATTGCATAGTGACACTTATTATAAAAATACTCCATAGATCATAAGGTGTTTCGAACATCTATTTAGACCAATTAGAATTAACTAATTGACCATGGCCATGTCCATCGTCAGGAGCCCAAGCCATTGCATAGTGACACTTATTATAAAAATACAAGTTATTCAATATAGCAATTAATAAAGCACACGATAATCTCACTACGCTGGAAAGAAAGGCAATTTCTTCCCTCAAACGAAACGAAAAAATAGTTATTCGAAAAGCAGATAAAAATAACACCACAGTGATCTGGGATAAAACAGAATATATAAATGAAGGTCTGAGGCAATTAAGTAGTGCTACTCACTTCATGGAAATTGCAAAATTAAACATAATAGAGACTAACCAAAAAATCAATACTATTATCTTTGAAATGCATAGAAAAGGGGTCATGGATGAAATCACCTTTAAATATATTTCTGCTAAGAGAGATCTTAAACCAGGAAGGTTGTATCTTCTGCCTAAATTGCACAAACTTGATCCTGAACTAATAGAAAGCGTTCAACAGAATCCTACGCTTTATAAAAATGTCAGAATTCAAGGAAGGCCTATTGTTTCATTATCGGGTACTGTTTTAGAGAGAATAGGGCAGTATTTGGATAAATTCATGCTTCCAGCAGTATTAAAACAAGAAACACATTTAAGGGACTCATTAGAATTTATAAATATTATTGAGAAATTGCAGGTAAAACCTGACGCCTACTTAGTCAGTTTTGACATAAAAGAAATGTACAACAATATGTCCCATGTAGAAATGATTGACGCAGTCAAGCATGCTTGGCCTACGATAATTAAATGTAAACATGCGATACTTTTGCCTCCGTTGCGATATATATTGGAACTTCTGAAGATAGTTCTTGAAAATAATGAATTTATGTTCAATGGTAAATTTTATAAAACTTCAACTGGAGTTCCAATGGGAAATAGTTTATCACCTGAAATTACGGATCTGAGAGTTTATGAAGTCTTAAATAGTATTTTAAGGACTTTTCAACATAAACAAAAAATATCAAGTCTCTACAGGTTTAGGGACGATGGCTTTTTTATTTACAATGAAGGTACAGATGATGAAATATCACAATTTTTTGAACATGCTAATAGACAACATGCACTTCTAAAATTTACACACGAGAAATCACAAACTAAAATGCAGTTTTTAGATGTGCTGGTATTCAAAGGTCTAAGATTTAGAGAAACAGGAATCTTAGACCTCACGACATTCCGAAAAAAGACTGAAAATTATCAGTATTTAGAGAGATCCTCATGCCACCCATCCTCTACTTTCAGAGGCATAATTAAAGGAGAAATGCTTCGCTTTAAGAGGTGTACGAACGATCCAGTAGATTTGCAAACACAATATGCGTTATTTTCTGAGCGCCTCATCAAAAGGGGATATCCAAAAAATGAAATTAAAACTGTTATGCAGGAAGTGACTGCAAAACAAAGAATAGACACATTAATGGTAAAGCCCAAATCTGTATTACAGTCGCCTCCCTTGGTATTCTCCACAGTGTTTTCAAGACAGAAATCACACATTAAGAACAATATCTTAAAACACTGGGATAAATTAAAGGATGACGAAGAGGCAAAACTGTTATTTGATAAAAGACCTCTGTTTGCTTTCCGTAGGCATAAAAACTTGAAAGACATAGTAATATCAGCAACTCTGAATAATTAATATGTTGCACACTATGAAAATAGATTCTATACTTTGTTCATTAAATTGATAAACAAGGTTAAGTAGATAAAGAGTATAGAAAAATATAAGTCAGACAGATCATGAGGTGTCGAGCCCCTAATAAAAAGTACAGTATTTTTATAATAAGTGTCACTATGCAATGGCTTGGGCTCCTGACGATGGACATGGCCATGATCAATTAGTTAATTCTAATTGGTCTAAATAGATGTTCGAAACACCTTATGATCTATGGAGTTGGGGTGCTGGGATAGGCTTTGACAACGATTTATTGAAATATTGGAGCCCCTAATAAAAATTACAGTATTTTTATAATAAGTGTCACTATGCAATGGCTTGGGCTCCTGACGATGGACATGGCCATGGTCAATTAGTTAATTCTAATTGGTCTAAATAGATGTTCGAAACACCTTATGATCTATGGAGTTGGGGTGCTGGGATAGGCTTTGACAACGATTTATTGAAATATTTGAGCTATTATCACGCTGTCAGCCTGAGAATTGTTTAGTTGACATCTTGTTGACTTTATGATCTCCTCGTTCCACAATAAAGTGGTTATTTGGTGCATTTTGAACACTGCTGCAATTTCCTGTATTTGCTTATTCACTGGAGGAAATATCTATCATCAGCAATGCTAAAAAATTGGGGTTTTACCCACATCGTCTCAAATTGCAATCTGACACTTTAAGGGCAGTCCCACAAGTGATCTGTTATGGCTTTATATTTTATACAGTTTTATAAACAAACTTGAATTACATAAATGCAACTAGCGATGGATATGATTTAACTGAACTGTGTAACATCAGATAAGTCATTGGAAGAAGATAAAACATGTAACGTGTGCCTATACACTTCGTTAGTGATGTTTTTTGACAAACAGCTGTAAAGTGTGTAAATAAAAGTGTAATATCTTATCAGTTCTTGAGTTACGCTTAATTTATAGATAATTGATAGAGCAGAACAAAGACGGTTAGTTTATCAATGAACCCAATGTAATTATGATGATAAACAAATGTTTACAAATATATCTTTATTTAAAGTTGAGAAATAAAACCGTCAAAGATAATTTTTGATATTTGTTTACGATAAGTGGTCATAATTAATACGTTATAATTAAATGCAACGGTTATTATCGGCAATAGCAATAGTGCATTGATAATGTGTTTTTCATTTCTGTCAAAATAGATATTAAATTGGAAAAATATCCATACTGAAAGGTTTAAGGGTTGATTAATTATGTCAATGTCATGTTAAAGTTGTAATACATACATGATAATACAAGGAAAGTAAATGTAAAAACCAATACGTCAGAGATTTTTAGTGAGAGGAATAAGTTGATAAGAAAGTGCTGAGATTTGCAAAACAAAAATGTATGCTTTTTGATTGTCTGATAAATTAAAAAGTCAAATTGTCAAAATGCATCTGGTAAACGTGTTAGTTTATAAAGCAATGAATGGTGATTGGTTGCAATGTCTAGGAGGGATGTTCTCCTCTTCCCCTTATTTAGTTTCCTAATGAGTAACTGATATCTGATTGGTTGGTGAGTTCATACAGGCTTGATAAAGAATCAATATTACATCAAGAAATGAATTGCACACTGCCTTCTGGCGATTTCCTCCGATCTGTAAGCATGGCTAACAGACACTTTAAGAGAGCGAAAAAAACAAAAAAAAAAAAAAAAAAAAAAAGGCTATCATGAAAAAGGCCTTCTATCAGAAAATAGAAAGATATAGATTCGCTCTCTCAAGAGGAAAAAAATCAATTGAAAAAGCACGTGAATATGTTAAAATATTCACCACTGAAAAAATAAAAGACGATGAGATTTTGTTACTCAGTATAGGATTAAAATATCTACCGTCTCCCTCGACCAAATTTGCAAAATCTAGTATTGCATCAGATTTCAATGAATTTGCAAGAAAACTAAGATGTAAATATCATTTTGACAAGGGTGAAATTTTTAAACGTCATCCCTTTTTTAACAAAATCTGGATATGAACCGGTTATGCAGGAAGTGACTGCAAAACAAAGAAAAGACACATTAATGGTAAAGCCCAAATCTTTATTACAGTGGCCTCCCTTGGTATTCTCAACAGTGTTTTCAAGACAGAAATCACACGTAAAGAACAATATCTTAAATCAATGGGATACATTGAAGGATGACGAAGAGGCAAACATTTTATTTTATTTGATAAAAGACCTCTAGCTGTTTGCTTTCCGTATGCATAAAAACTTGAAAGACACAGTAACATCAGCAACTCTGGGTAATTGATATGTTGCAGATTATGAAAATAGTTTCTAAACTTTGTTCGTTAAATTGATAAACAAAGTTAAGTAGATAAAGAGTATAGAAAAATATAAAACAGATCATGAGGTGTCGAGCCCCTAATAAAAATTACAGTATTTTTATAATAAGTGTCACTATGCAATGGCTTGGGCTCCTGACGATGGACATGGCCATGGTCAATTAGTTAATTCTAATTGGTCTAAATAGATGTTCGAAACACCTTATGATCTATGGAGTTGGGGTGCTGGGATAGGCTTTGACAACGATTTATTGAAATATTTGAGCTATTATCACGCTGTCAGCCTGAGAATTGTTTAGTTGACATCTTGTTGACTTTATGATCTCCTCGTTCCACAATAAAGTGGTTATTTGGTGCATTTTGAACACTGCTGCAATTTCCTGTATTTGCTTATTCACTGGAGGAAATATCTATCATCAGCAATGCTAAAAAATTGGGGTTTTACCCACATCGTCTCAAATTGCAATCTGACACTTTAAGGGCAGTCCCACAAGTGATCTGTTATGGCTTTATATTTTATACAGTTTTATAAACAAACTTGAATTACATAAATGCAACTAGCGATGGATATGATTTAACTGAACTGTGTAACATCAGATAAGTCATTGGAAGAAGATAAAACATGTAACGTGTGCCTATACACTTCGTTAGTGATGTTTTTTGACAAACAGCTGTAAAGTGTGTAAATAAAAGTGTAATATCTTATCAGTTCTTGAGTTACGCTTAATTTATAGATAATTGATAGAGCAGAACAAAGACGGTTAGTTTATCAATGAACCCAATGTAATTATGATGATAAACAAATGTTTACAAATATATCTTTATTTAAAGTTGAGAAATAAAACCGTCAAAGATAATTTTTGATATTTGTTTACGATAAGTGGTCATAATTAATACGTTATAATTAAATGCAACGGTTATTATCGGCAATAGCAATAGTGCATTGATAATGTGTTTTTCATTTCTGTCAAAATAGATATTAAATTGGAAAAATATCCATACTGAAAGGTTTAAGGGTTGATTAATTATGTCAATGTCATGTTAAAGTTGTAATACATACATGATAATACAAGGAAAGTAAATGTAAAAACCAATACGTCAGAGATTTTTAGTGAGAGGAATAAGTTGATAAGAAAGTGCTGAGATTTGCAAAACAAAAATGTATGCTTTTTGATTGTCTGATAAATTAAAAAGTCAAATTGTCAAAATGCATCTGGTAAACGTGTTAGTTTATAAAGCAATGAATGGTGATTGGTTGCAATGTCTAGGAGGGATGTTCTCCTCTTCCCCTTATTTAGTTTCCTAATGAGTAACTGATATCTGATTGGTTGGTGAGTTCATACAGGCTTGATAAAGAATCAATATTACATCAAGAAATGAATTGCACACTGCCTTCTGGCGATTTCCTCCGATCTGTAAGCATGGCTAACAGACACTTTAAGAGAGCGAAAAAAACAAAAAAAAAAAAAAAAAAAGGCTATCATGAAAAAGGCCTTCTATCAGAAAATAGAAAGATATAGATTCGCTCTCTCAAGAGGAAAAAAATCAATTGAAAAAGCACGTGAATATGTTAAAATATTCACCACTGAAAAAATAAAAGACGATGAGATTTTGTTACTCAGTATAGGATTAAAATATCTACCGTCTCCCTCGACCAAATTTGCAAAATCTAGTATTGCATCAGATTTCAATGAATTTGCAAGAAAACTAAGATGTAAATATCATTTTGACAAGGGTGAAATTTTTAAACGTCATCCCTTTTTTAACAAAATCTGGATATGAACCGGTTATGCAGGAAGTGACTGCAAAACAAAGAAAAGACACATTAATGGTAAAGCCCAAATCTTTATTACAGTGGCCTCCCTTGGTATTCTCAACAGTGTTTTCAAGACAGAAATCACACGTAAAGAACAATATCTTAAATCAATGGGATACATTGAAGGATGACGAAGAGGCAAACATTTTATTTTATTTGATAAAAGACCTCTAGCTGTTTGCTTTCCGTATGCATAAAAACTTGAAAGACACAGTAACATCAGCAACTCTGGGTAATTGATATGTTGCAGATTATGAAAATAGTTTCTAAACTTTGTTCGTTAAATTGATAAACAAAGTTAAGTAGATAAAGAGTATAGAAAAATATAAAACAGATCATGAGGTGTCGAGCCCCTAATAAAAATTACAGTATTTTTATAATAAGTGTCACTATGCAATGGCTTGGGCTCCTGACGATGGACATGGCCATGGTCAATTAGTTAATTCTAATTGGTCTAAATAGATGTTCGAAACACCTTATGATCTATGGAGTTGGGGTGCTGGGATAGGCTTTGACAACGATTTATTGAAACATTTCATAAGAGATTTAAAACAAAAATAATTACAACAAGAATGTGTCCAAAGTACACGGATGCCCCACTCGCCCTATAATTTTCCATGTTCAATGGACCGTGAAATTGGGTAAAAAGTCTAATGTGGCATTAAAATTAGAAAGATCATACCATAGGGAACATGTGTACTAAGTTTCAAGTTGATTGGACTTCAGCATCATCAAAAACTACCCTGACCAAAAACTTTAACCTGAAACTAACACTTTCGTTTTCTATGTTCAGTGGACCGTGAAATTTGGGTCAAAAGTCTAATTGGCTTTAAAATTAGACAGATCATATCAAAAGGAACATGTGTACTAAGTTTCAAGTTGATTGGACTTCAGCTTCATCAAAAACTACCTTGACCAAAAACTTTAACCTGAAGCGGGACAGACGGACGAACGAACGGACAGACAGACATACGAACGAACGGACGCACATACCAGAAAACATAATGCCCCTCTACTATCGTAGATAACAAATCCTTGAAAACATGCATGTATCAATAGTACACCAGCATGTACACGTTTCATTTTAATGTTTTGCGATTTATATCTAAATTCCAAAGCCAGTCGTATAAAATGAATTAAAAAATGTCCATTTCCATACAAAATATTTATTGGGAATGTTTTCCAATATATTTATATATATGTCATGTATGTGCGACCATATGACCATTTCCATAAAAAAAAATATTTGGAAAGTTTCTCCTATTCATACATGTATGTGCAGACCATATGACTATTTCATACAAAAATTATATATTGTGACTTTTTTTCCTGTGACTTTTTTTCGTGTGACCTTTTTTCCTGTGACTTTTCTTCCATGACTTTTTTTCCGTGACTTTTTTTCCTGTGACTTTTTTTCCTACATTCGAAAAATTATATTTATTATCTGGTCATGTCCCGCGGTTTTTTTTTTGTATTGTTGTTATAATAACAGTGTAAGTTAAGACCAAAAAGTAGACCAGGAAAATACTTTATTATCTTTAATAGTTAATTTCTGGAGATCATGTGTCTGTCATTTATTCTGTTATTCACATCTTTTAAACAATTATATTATATACGCATCATATCAAGGATACATTATTTTATTTGGCTTAATAACATATTATTGGTATTTAGTGCGACCGTGCACCTTTCGGTAGTCTCGAGTGTTTTCTATTATAGCAATGTTTAAGTCGTCATGTTGCGGGATTTTCAAATCCCAAAAGAAGAACACACTTCAAATTCAACATGATTTTCGATTTGGTAACCGCATTACTTTAATATAGATCATTATATATTACATAACCTTACACAATCAATTTACTTTTTATGATTAATCTGATAGATGCATGCCCAATATATTTTATTCCCAAAACCTTATTTAAAAAGGAGGGGACATGGTCAAAGTGTCGTGCAAACCAAATTATTGTTTATTGTCACGGAATAATTACAAACTGTGCTATAGTTTTTAAGATTATTGGATAATTGACTTGTTCTATAGGTACATGTACCTTACTTACCCTGGTGACATATCAGTTGTACCCTTGATATTGGTATCAATTCAAATCACAGGCACTTGTTTCTATCCATTTGAAGACCCACTATTAACGTATATATATACCAGAAATAATGGTTTTAAGCGGAGAGGTGAAAAAATTACTTGGGTACCTTCTCGAAAATATACGTTGATAGTGGGTCTTCCAATGGATAGAAACAAGTGCCTGTTATTCAAATGCTTAATGATATATTAAAAGAAGATGTGGTATGATTGCCAATGAGACAGCTGTCCACAAGAGACCAAAATGACACAGACATTAACAACTATAGGTCACTGTACAGCCTTCAACAATGAGCATAGCCCATACCACAAAGGCCCCGATATGACAATGTAAAACAATTCAAACGAGAAAACTAAGATACATGTATATGTACATTGTACATGTTGTATATGAAGATTAATTAGATTAAAGTAAACAATGTGGTATGTTTCCAAAATAAATGCTATCCGCTAAAGACCAACTGATGTTGATCCAATTACTATAGCCAAACAAATGATACATACATGTAGGTTACCATACTTCCTTCATTTATATTATGATTAGTGAGTATTTTTTTGGAAACATTTCAAACCTTTACATACTGTTTATATATATGTTACAGTAAATAGGTGAAATTAGGAATTACATGTAATTACTAAAATTTAGGAATTACAGGTAATTCCTGATGCACTTAGTTAATACAAGTAATTCCTTAAACGGCCCAGTTATTACCAGTAATTACTAAATTTAAAATGAATATTTACACCTATTTACTGACTGCTAAAACAACCATAACTTTTGATCACCTGACCATAATACAACATTGTTTTAGCTGTGTAATACTAACTAGAAGATCAGTTAGTACTCTTAAAATTTTGAATGGTTGATATGTATAAAAAATATCTTAAATAAATATGGACTTTCAAATATTTGGTTAAATCAGAGTAACTTTAGTTTTAATCCAAAATAGTTTAAGTTGAGCATTATAATACAGATAATTTTTGACCAACTTCAAGTGTTTAGTAATTACATGTAATTCCTAATTTCACCTACATGTATTTACTGTAACATATACATGTTACTACAGTTCAGCGACTCAAGTTTAAAAGGCATTTATATAAAAGAATTTAAACTTAATATCATTTTGTATGAACATCATGTTGAATATTTACATTTTCTCAAAAAGTTTTTATTTTACTTAGCTAATAAAGAAGATGATGGATTCCCAAACAGAAATCTTGATGACAGTGAAAAAATTGAAGAATTGCACCAATTGTTACAGAGAATCGATTTCAAGCAGAAACAGATGCTCAAAGATAAGGGAATACAACAGCCATCCATGTTCCTTCACATATAAAGGTATATATTGTATATATATATTTTGTCTACATTTTCTGAATTTATGATTTTAAAAATCTTTCAAAAGATATAAATGTACATTGTAAGTCATGTAATTCAAATAGAGACGTGCCATTGTCTTTGATAAAAGATAGAGTTACATGTATGCCTTTTTAGTATTATCAGCTTATATACTTACTTAGCCTTGTTAAAATCTATAAATATACCTTATGTATATTACATGTATGTTGAAATGTCTGTCAGAATATATACATATATGCATGTGATCATAATGTTTCAAATAGCCAAACATTGTAATATATATATATATATATACAACTCGTCTAAACATCAACCCAACAATGTTAGATCTGTAAATTTGCTTTCGCAAATTTTTGGTTCTTCCCTCGCCGAGATTCGAACCCATGCTACTGTGATATCGTGACACCAAATCGCCTGCACTGCAGCCGTCCCGCTAGACCACACGACCACCTGGGCTATATACATGTATATATATATATATACAACTCGTCTAAACATCAACCTAACAATGTTAGATCTGTACATGTAAATTTGCTTTCACAAATTTTTGGTTCTTCCCTCGCTGGTATTCGAACCCATGCTACTGTGATATTGTGACACCAAATCGCCTGCACTGCAGCCGTCCCGCTAGACATATATATATATATTGAGTATTGGAAATCCTGTACACCCTTTCCTTAGACCAAGTTTAACAAATATAATATGAATGTTTAAATTCAACTAATTATCTCCTGGCAATACACATTTATTTTAGGAACTTTTTATGTTTTATTTTGCAGTAAGCAGCTGTTTGTGATGCTTATAGGCATAAACAATCTAGTCTGGACATGTAAAACAGCAGCTGGTTCTATTTTGAAGTAAGCTATTTGGTGATTACATTAATTTGACATGACCAGACCAAGTCTTGGGATAAATTAATAGTACTCATTGTCATGATTGTACTAGCTTTTTATTGTTTTATATATTTTATGGAAAATACTGTTAGTTGAGGCCTGCAAAAATTAATTTATAAGGAGATGAAGTGTTGTTGCCAATGAGAGTAGAGATATCTAACAAATAGCATGAATAGAGTCATGGAGGATTGAATTCATACTCATTTTTATTAGAGTGTTACAAAATAATTGCAGGAAAAAAAACAACAACAACAAAAATCAAAATAATTGTGTATTTAGTAGAATTAGCCAAATCAAACAATAACTGACTTAAATCTTGTTTGAAATTTTCACATTTCTATTGATTAAATATTATTTTATAGATCAAATAATAAATAGATAAAAGGGCAGTAATCCAGTCTCAGATTTTTGTTTTGGTTATATTGTATACAGCTGATTGTATTTTAATACTATTTACAAATACTTCTTATATGTCAAAAGAAAAAAAAATTGCTGTACCTGATATTGTGATTTATATTGAAATTGATAAAGACAACAAACTCAATAATGAGCTATTCCAATATCAATCTCCCTAGGGGAAAAATGGGGTGCTACCTAATTTTAGACCTCCATAGTGCCCATAGACACATCAAACACTTGCCAAAATATAAGCCTGAACCCCTGAGGGGATCACACATTAAATTATAAAAGTTGTATATATTCTACACCATGAATAAGACCAAACAATGATAGAAGGAGTTAGTTTTAAAATATAATTGAAAAACTAAACTGATACAAATCAATATTTTTTTTGATGTTGATAAATAAATCACAATGTGTAATAGTTGTAATAAATTGTTATGCCAGCCTACAATAGTAGAAGGGGTTTATGTTTAATGATCCATGCTTTTGTTTGTTTATTCTTTCATCTGTTCTGCTTTAGGTTCAAGTTTTGGTAAACGTTTTTGGTCAGGATAGTTGTTAATGATGTTAACGACCAATCAACTTAAAAATAAATATACATGTGCCTTATGTTATGATCTTTCAAAGGATAAATTAATGGTTTGACCCCAATTTCATGGTCCATTGAAAATAGAAAATTTATCACAACTTCTAGCTATTCTTTTTATAGAGTTATTCCACGAGATATTTTTGGGTCACTCATTAGAATATCTTTTAAATATATGATTTTGATTACAACTGCATTAAGATAGAATAATTGCATGCAGAAAATTATTGCTTTTGTCACATATATATCACTTGTCAATTTAATAAAATTAAACATTTTTTTTTATTACTTTATTACAGAAGCTACAAAATAGAGCTAAGGCCCTTTAAGCCAAGAAACTGCCAGTGTCAGAAAAGGACAAATTTAGAAAGGCCATGCAAATTGATTTAATGTCAAGTTGGGACAGTGATTCTGTAGATAAACTCGCCTGATCACAACTGGGATTTGACTGTCACAAGATTTTAAATCTTACATGGATAAACTAAAGTCATTTACTAGACTGTAAATACCAGAGACAGCTGAATGCACAGGGCAAAGAGCTGAGGTCCAAGTAAATCAGAGAGGCCTTGTCACAAGAAATGTACAGAACTTGCATGGATTTTTACTTAAGGGCATATGACACAAAATTGAGAGATATCAATAAAAATTTCTTTAAATTTTAATAAGGACCAATTCAAAGGTACACTTTTGGAATTTGCAAGAACAAAAATACCTTCATGTTTACTTTTGAATTATAGTTGACAGTTTTCAGTTTAAGGGGGGAACCCTTAAAATGAAGTGGTTTGGTTTATTGAATTTGATTATTTTTTAAAGTAAAAAAATGAATTACTGCTCTTTTATTTCAACATTTGCATTTTTTATTAAAATTATTTACAAGTGCAGCATATCGGTGACATCAGATTATGTTAATGTGTTTGGTTAAGCTACATATTTCTTTTTACTTAAACTTTCTGTTGCCTTTTCTAATTAATTAAATGCTGAATAATAATTTGAGTGTTGCTCATTTCAGTGTCTTGTATTTGCTGTCAAGATTTTTCCTGTAAGATTTCACATTATTTATAATCGCTTGGTCAAAGGGAGATAACTTTTTGAATCTTCACATTAGATAATCTGCGAAGAGGATTATGTAAAATGTAAATAGTTGAAAATTAATTTTATGGTTCAATAAAATCAAAATAAGTTATTGCCATTCATTATAAATAAATTTCTATCAAAAATAAGGCTCAAAGAATTTTTTTTATTTTATTTATATAAATAATAACAAAGTACACACATCATGCACATGTTGACTTCATAAAATTTGTAAACAAAAAAAATTGAAAATAAAACTAAAAAATTTTAACTAATCAGGAGACAGTCAATACACCAAATATATTTATAAGCATATAAACTTATTATTTTCTTCAATTGTCCAAGTACATATTCAATATTGATAATTTTTTGCTTCACATTACATAATTTTGTTGATAAAAGTTTATTTGTGTGCTATTTTATTCAATTGTACATATTTGAAGTATTTCATTACACCTTATTATTTTTATTCTTGCATACAGCATTTAGAATGAAATTTTAATCAATGTTCGAGCAGCAGGATGTTTTTTTTGTCGAGCCTGCAACTTTTGTTGCAGAAAGCTCGACATAGGGATAGTGATCGGGCGGCGGCGTTAGCTAACTTTTTAAAAGCTTAATATTTTAGAAGGTGGAAGACCTGGATGCTTCATACTTTGTATATAGATGCCTCATGTTACGAAGTTTCCGTCAGTCACATGTCAAATGTCCTTGACCTCATTTTCATGGTTCAGTGACCACTTGAAAAAAAAGATCAGAGTTTTTGTAATGTTGAATTCTCTCTTATTATAAGTAATAGAATAATTATATTTGGTATGTGCGTACCTTGCAAGGTCCTCATGCCCGTCAGACGGTTTTCACTTGACCTGACCTCATTTCATGGATCAGTGAACAAGGTTAAGTTTTGGTGGTCAAGTCCATATCTCAGATACTATAAGCAATAGGGCTAGTATATTTGGTATATGGAAGGACTGTAAGGTGTACATGTCCAACTGGCAGGTGTCATCTGACCTTGACCTCATTTTCATGGTTCAGTGGTTATAGTTAAGTTTTTGTGTTTTGGTCTATTTTTCTCATACTATATGCAATAGATCTACTATATTTGTTGTATGGAATGATTGTAAGGTGTACATGTCTAGCGAGCAGATGTCATCTGACCTTCACCTCATTTTCATGGTTGAGTGGTCAAAGTTAAGTTTTTAAGTTTTGGTCTTTTTATCTAATACTATATGCCATAGGTCAACTATATTTGGTGTATGGAAATATTTTATGATCTATATGTCAGTCGCACAGGTTTTATTTGACCTCGACCTCATTTTCACGGTTCATTGCTCAGTGTTAAGGTCTTGTGTTTTGGTCTATTTTTTTAAAACTATAAGTAATAGGTCAACTATATTTGTTGTATGGAAGCATTGTTAGCTGTACATGTCTGCCTGGCATGGTTCATCTGACCTTGACCTCATTTTCATGGTTCATTGCTCTTTGTTTAGTTATCTTGGTTAATGTTAAGTTTATGTGACAGTTTTTAATAAAGCTTTATACTTAGGACTATCAACATAATATCAATGATAAGTAAAGAAGGCGAGACATTTCAGTGTGTGCACTCTTGTGAATTTACGAATTATGTTAATCATGTAAATAATGTTATGTTTTTTGTTTTTTGCTTTTTGAAGTTTTTAAAATTGACAAATAATGCTAGCAGGGGAGATTATTCATTAATATTTTTATGATGCCAAACTTGAAATTTAGAGGTGCCTATGTTTGCTATTTGTTATAACCCAATTGTTATGATTCTTAAATAATCTATACAAGTAAGCATGTTAATTTGTCAATAACCATTATTTTATTAATTAGTTTGAATTTGATGAGGTTCTTTGATGTAGAACTTGACTTTTTTTTATACAAAAGTGTTTTTTTATTTGTTTTAAATGTTTTTAAAATTGTATAACAAACTTTTTGACATTTTATTTTAATTTATCACCAAAACAACTCTAATTTGTCTGACAGTATCTGAATAAAATTAATTTGTTAGATACTTTGTTTCTTTTATTGAAGTATATACAAAGGGAGATAACTCAAAATTGTTTTTTTTTATTATTCTGACCCGATTAGAAGTGATAAAAATAACTATGCCCTAGACAGGATGACAATAAGAAAATGCTAGAAATTGTTGTGTATGGTTATGCTTTGTCCAAAAATTTTTGTTATCTCCTGTATTGTATATTGCTGCCATTGTCAAAATCCAAATCACACATAGATAGCCTTGTCCTATAGTTTATATCTGGTGTTTGTGTTTTTTGTATGTCTTAGATTCTAACTCTTCAAGTTCTTATATAAATTCAGATGCATTGCCATTCTTTACATATAGGTAAAGGCATATTTACAAAATGGTATTGAGCTTTGCAAATGAGTGACATGTATTCGTTGGATTATTGTTTAAGTTTCATCTGAAAAATACAGTCTTCAATGTTTTCTGACAAATTATACATTTGCACATTGCCATTTGAAACCACAAATATTATTCTACTGTAAATACACAGAGCAGCAATCCATGCCTTTCAAGTCTAATACTTTGTAAACATGGATCAGAAAAGTTGGAGGATCAATTTTATATGTACAGTAGCTACAAAGTTATCACCATTAAAAATTCCTGTTTTTCCTAATTTTTGTTTTTTTATTTAATTAGATATTTTCAAACCAGATATTTGGGTTAAAGTAAAAACAAATCCCCAACATCCCTTTTCCAAAAAACAGAGGGAAAAATTCTGCCTTTTCTTTATTATTCATTTGCACTATTGTTTTGTAAGTAGTTATACAGGATTATATTGACTTTAAATTGCATTAAATTTGATGGAAGTTCTAATTTAAATAAGTCATAAACAAGAAATTTATTTGAATTTACATGTAATTAAATTACATAATTAATTAAATTTAATTTATATTTAAAATTCTTTAAATTTGAAATTTATTAAAATTTAATTTATATTAAAAGATCTTTAAATCTCAAATTTATTCAAATTTAAATTATATCAAAACTTCTTTAAATTTGAAATTTATTCAAATTTAATTTATATTAAAAATTCTTTAAATCTCAAATTTATTCAAATTTAATTTACATAAACATTTCTTTAAATTAGAAATTTATTCAAATTTAATTTACATAAACATTTCTTTAAATTAGAAATTTATTCAAATTTAATTTACATAAACATTTCTTTAAATTAGAAATTTATTCAAATTTAGTCTATACTTAAATTCTTTAAATTTGAAATTTATTTAGATTTAAAAATACCTTTAAACTAGGTTGAAATTTGGGAATTTATTTGCAATATTAAATTTAGTTTAAATCTATATTAAATTAGAAATTTTCCAGCAAAGTAAATGCATAATATTTTTTGTAATTTGAAATTTAATATGCATAACATATGCATTTAATTTTATATTAAATGCATCATTTCATGCAGTGGAAATAACTTTCAAATTTTGTTTTTAAACAGTTTATCTCGTTGGCATTCATTACAAAAAATTAGCAAGGTATAAGGAGAAAAATTAAGGTTCTTATATTACTGATGTATAAAAATGACAAAATAGAAATTGGAAAACAAAGAAATTGCAATGAACATTGTTTGGTGTGTTTTCGAGGCAAACTGGTATATGGGGGAAAACAGATTTTTTATCCCTAAGTAATAAGTGTTAAATTTACACTGTAGACATGAACTTTCGAAATTAAATTTACTAAAGTTATAAGTTTGTTAGATGAAAGTATATGTCATAATTATTAAGATCATTATCTTGAGTTAATAGACCAATCCTATATATAATCTTTATCAACTACATTAAATAAATTTGTAGGTGTACTTGTAAATTATATCCTGTATAATATGTTTTGTCAGAAGATAAACACATTTTACTTTAAGATTCAAGACAATACAGTATAACACATTTTTTTTGTTTTTGTTTGTTTTATTTGTTTTTCATTAGTCAGGCTTTTACAATACCTTTACATCACCACCTGACTATGGTGTTAAGGGGTTTGATATATATATTTGCGAAATATATATATATATACAAATCGTCTAAACATCAACCCAACAATGTTAGATCTGTAAATATGCTTTCGCAAATTTTTGGTTCTTGCCTCGCCGGGATTCGAACCCATGCTACTGTGATATCGACTCTCAAAAAAAGAGCTTTCGCTGGCCGTGTGTTACCTTTCCACGTCAGTTTTAGGTTATATATATATATATACAACAAAAGGTTGACTACATATTTATTTACTTCTACTGTGAATACATATTTTTTAAATATCAACATTACAATAAAAGTGGAAAAGAAACAATCACACATACATACACACACACCCACACTTGCATTAACATAACATATATCAACTTGTGTATTGCAAAGAAAAGTGTTATCTTTGTAAAGATCTGCTCACTGTATATATATGTATATTGATTTGGGGTATGATCACCAAACGATGTCAATTCATATATAAAAACTTAAGGGTAGCTGGTATATTTAAGAATTATGAGTGCTTCTATAAGCATGGGTCATATTTTAAATATTATATATAAGTATAGGTCATTCTTTCTTTAATATTTATATAACTATAGGTACTGAATTTCAGTGAATGGTATATTAAAATGGGTACGTATTTTGAGGCAAAAATGGCACACCCCTACCAAAAAAATATCGAAGTTACCCCCCCCCCCCCCCCCCACCCGTGGCTCTAAGTTTCATTTTTTATTTTATATGATTTGAATCAAAAGTAATGGTGACAAATCAGTATAAATGTAATCTACTGGGGCCCAGAAATTTTGAAAATAAGGTGTGGTACCATTTTTCTTTGCTAAATAATGTTCATTTTCCTGATATTTTCTCATTTTGGCTAATAGCCCCATAATACTTGGTTTCATTTCATACAATTTACATTTGTATATATAGTTCTTTGCAATAATAATGATCAAATCCAACAGTAAACTCTCATTTTGAAGACCAAGTGATTTATGTTGGTCTAGACTCAGTATGAACTTCTTGAACAATACATGTAGCACAATCTTAAACAGCTGTTAAAGTATTAACTTATTGTAGCAGTTTTACTCTTATCACATTATATATGAAGTTCAATGAAATTAAGGCACTTTAAAGGTTATTAACTTTAGTTAATTATGTGAATACAATTACCTACTATTTTGTTAGATATTTCGAAAAATTGCGAAAGTGAAAATGAGCTACACTGTTATTAACAAATAACTGGTCGACATCATCAGAACGTATGTTGAACTATTGACCTTCCTCCTTTTTCTGGATCTTTGCTCTTTTTCTTTGCGACGTTAAGCTGCCTTTCTGTTTGTAATTCGATACCTATACAATATGGCAATACATATAAAAATAAGGAGATGTGTTATAATTACTTATAAAACATTGACCCAACAACGGACTAATGAAGTGTATGTAATCAACATTACGTACGGCCTAAAACAATGAGAAAATCCATACCGTTTGGTCGGCCTTTTTATTATTATTGTTTTTTTTTTTATAAAACAGTAGTTTGCAAAAATAATTTATTAAATTGTTAGCGTTTGCATTGTGTTCAAAGATGTATAATAAATGTTCATTGTAGTCGTTATATCTTAAATGTCCTTGATTTACAAAAGAGTAATTTTCAAAGATTATTCGCCAGATATTGATTGATTCTACATATGACACTGCATCTGTAATATAATTGATACTATAATTGCTAGATAAATCCAATTTTGAAATTTTAATTTTGAAAATTAAAACTTAAGGGGGTTCGCGGGTCTAAATCATTTATATAGGATTTGTCTATTTTTTTCTATAAATAAACTTTATCTTATAGTAAATAGAAAAATCAAATAAAAAAATGGGGTCACCGATTATTTGCGCTCACAATCTGCCTTCGAAAGAAGCATACATTTTTGTAAAGATGGGTTTTTTCTGTTGAAGTAATAGGAGAAATAAAGGTAATATCGAAATAAAAAAAGAAATTTATAACAGAAATCGCTCAAATTTTACAATAATTTAGTTTAAGTACAGCTTATATGGAAATTATATTAAAAAATATAGGTCACCGATGAGTTAAAAAAGATATTTCAACTTTAAAGCCAAAAAATGGCATTTTTCCACCAAAGGGAGATAATTTTGATCTTTTTCAATGATCTATACATTTTAAAAGTCATCTGGGGCCAACACGAAGTGATTGTTTTGAATGATTTTTGTACCATATGATAAAGTAACAACTACAAAAGGTAACAAATTAAATTTGTAAAGAAAACCAAATGTTTAATTTTTTTCTGAAATTTTTATACCCTCGAGCCTCCTTAATCACTTTTAACTAGAGACAGCAATTTTTCTTGTTAAACATTGCTATCTATATAACATACAAGAACAACTTGCTGCATAATATAAAGACAATTGTGACATAAAAAGATAGATAGACCTGGGTGCTTTCAAGAAGACGTTTGCATGTATTAGTTCATTTGATTTATTTTGTTCTCTTCAGCTCAATCCTCGTATAGAAGTATACAGTTTCAACTTTTTGTATAGGAATGACACCATCTTGTACTGATTTAAACAATTTCAGCTGCACTCGAGAAACGAAAGTTTGTGATTATGTACTAACAGTTTATCCTCTTTCTGTTTCATAAAGTACATCTAATCTATTGTGTGCATACATTCTAATTAATTTATTTAGTTAAATTTGATTAAAAATCTAAATTTTTCATAATAGTCGCAGATGACATAGGATTCCAGCATAGCCAAAGAGGAATCGAATCAATTTCCCCTGTATTTTTACACTCATAGAATGAAAATCTGTTAGTTAATATTTCATACTAAAAGTTGTTTATTAAGTATTCTTTTCATATACTGAAAATATACATCATTTGTATAAATGATCATGCTATCAACAAATGTTGGTTAACAATGGCTTTTTTGAAATTTGTATATAAATAAGCATACTTTGTTTTATTCAACAAATCAACAATTTTCATATGTTCGAAAATACATTTAATAAATGCAACAGTTGTATACCAATGTTCAAAAGTCATGAATTTATTTATGCCTGCGTCACACTGTCCCGATTTTTATATACGATGGACACCCGAATGCGAAAATTGTAAGTTCGTACGAAGTTGGTCCCGATCTCGTGAAAATACCAAAAAGTGACCGAAGCAAGTACGATGAATAACGAAGTCTATACGATGGTGCCGAAATTATATACGATAGCAAAAGATGGACATACGAAGGTTAACCGAAGACGGGTATTTAAGCTTCATATCTCATCCGAAGCCTACACGATGGATCACGAAGGCTACACGATGGATTACGAAGGCTACACGATGGATTACGATGATGGCGCGATGGCCACACGATGTCTAAAAGATACGAACAAAATTTCGACAACATATCGTTTCTGTACAAGTCTGCCATGCATGGCGGGAAATCGATCATTTTGTCTAATTCTTATAAAACTTAGTTTATTATCCCCTCGCCTACTACATGTAAGTTGCGTGTAGATAAAATTGTTATGGACACTCTAGAACCAAAATGCTCAAAACTTGGTATGGTGTTACTCGTTAAGAATATCTTAAGCGCTATTGACTTTAAAGTTCAAAGGTCAAGGTCACAGTGGCAGTTGTAATACAAGGCAATATCACCCTTGTGGACACTCTAAAACCAATATGCTTCAAAAGATTTTAACCACATTTGGTATATTGTTCCTCCTTGTAATGATCTGACATTTTTTACGTTCAAGGCCAAAGGTCAAGGTCATGCAGATGGACTTGTTTTTTTCTCCTTGAAATATCATAATACACAGAAAATTGGTTGCTCATTTTTTTACCTGCTGGTTCTAAAGACAATATTAAAGGTATTTCCAGTTACTGAATGTTTTGGTTGATTTCTAAAAAAATAGTTTATGTATCAAATATGCATATTCAATTTACCATTTCTGCATGTGTCATATACAAATATAGTGTCCATATTTGTCCCCAATATGTTACATACGAGGGGATGCCACGCTCGGCTATGCCTTGTTTGAACCGTAAAATGTGTGCACTAGTCTGAATAATCACCCATAATTATGCCCATGTTTACTGATCTATCTTAAAGGTAAGGTAATGGGTTCGTTGATCCCTTTTATTCAAAAAGAGCTCTTTCCAGGAGAATATCATAATAATATAAACAAAACGAAGGATGTGGGGAAAGCAACAAATGCGGCAAAATATGACATATAGAAAACAAAATGGTTATGGAGTAAACATTCGTATGACAACAACTCAGACAATACATAAAAAAATCAGAATAATGAAGAAAAAGTTGGTTTCCCTATATACGTGTACCTGCAGTGTTGGTGTACGAGGCGCGTTTATGATTTTCATTATGTTACTTGATATGAAAAATTGACAAAAAATAATATTTTACTTGTAAAAGTATTCCTGAGCCTGTAATAGCTCTTCTTGTTCCATTTGAATTAATAGAAACAACGCTGTCGCCTTTCTTGTTCTCATAGAATCATATGATATGAGCTCCATGTTTTGTGAACGTCTTTCTTAGCTGTCGTATTAGACTGGCTAGTGCATATCGCGCATGGCACTTTAAATGTATTTTAGCGCGAAAATTAACTTACATTTAGCTGGATTTATTGCCGTCGTAGTTCCATCTTGTCGCCTTCGTACTTTTATTCGATGGCAACACGACGGGATTACGAGGTCTTCACGAAGTCGTGTTGCCATCGTAAGACCTTCGGGTATCTTCGTGATTCATTCGTGTAGACATCGTAATGTCAAAACTGCACGATGGAAACGATGGAAACACGAATGCAATACGATGTGCAAAGATGCATTCCCGGTGACATTACGATGGTGAGGATGGTGATACGAACTCAATACGAACCCTCAACATCGGACGCACCTTCGGGGATTTTTTAACATGTTAAAAAATTTAGAACCCTTCCCGAAGTTGTCCCCGAAGGCTAGAAAAAGTGGCCGATGGTTCTACGATAGTTAAAGATGGCACTACGAATAGCCCGATCTGGATACGATCAGTCCCGATTTTGAAAATTTCCATTATCGTGTTGCCATCGGTGTAAAAATCGGGACAGTGTGACGCGGGCATAAGAGAAAACAAATCCAGATTACAATCTAAAACCGAGTGAAACACATCAACTATCAACTTCCAAGCAAGGACCGAAGCTCATAAACTCGACAATCAATCCTTGCCGTCACCGGTATTTTGTATTTTCTGCGTCACTGATCGTTTATGCGGACTTGCTATTTTGTATTGTGACGTCACGATATAGAAACTGCCAGTTTCTATTGTAATCTACAAGCGTTCAAAGGGACACTACTCTTTGTGGTCGGAATGCAGGTGGCAGTTAGGTCCGCTGCTGTATGCCCTGAGGTAATCGGTGCCCTGAGGTAATCGGTGCCCTGAGGTAATCGTGATAATGCGCCATTGATTAAATACGCACGAAAATATAGTTCTTATTTAGATAGATCTTAATACCAAATTTTAATGTGACCAAATACCAAAGATGTCAACAAACTTCCCAAATGATTTTATTATTTGTATTCACCGATCATTCATTTCGTATGTACGTGCAGAGTGGGGATGGCTGGTAAAATTATAACTTTTTTTTTTTTATAAAAGTTCAATTAATGATCTGAAGTATTCATTCATGACAGGGTTACCTGAGGTAACCCCAATTCTAGCAACAAATACAACCATTAAACTCAAGTCAACTGAGGTAACTTTATATCTACATCACATAAACAATACAAATCTATGAAGTCCTACATTCTAAATTAAGAAATTGTGTTATTAAAATATAAATGTATACACTAGCAAAGTATGTACTACAAATTCTTTCATAAAAGGGTAACCTGCGGTAACCCAAACAATAACAGCAAATACAACCTATTTTACTCTAGTTAATTCAGATCACCTTTACATATACATCACAAAAACAACATAATTTCAATGAATTCCTACATAACAAAAACAGAAAGTGGTTTATTACAGCATAAATGCATATACTAGCAAAGTATCTACTAAGTATTTTGTTATGACATGGTTACCTCAGGTAACCCATAAAATAGCAACTTGTATTATCTTTGGACATCAAGTTAACTAAAGTCGCTTTTCCGATATATCACATAAACAATACACATCTATGAGGCCTACATGTAAAATAAAGAAATTGTTTGATTACAACATAAATGTTTTCACTAGCAAACAATCTAATAAGCATTCTTTATAACATGGGTACCTGAGGTAACCCCAGATAATAATTACAAATATAACCCACTTAACTTAACTGAAGTAAACTGATATCACCTTTACATGTACATCAAATAAACAATACAACTTTCATGAAGTCCTACATTTAAAATAAAGAAGTTTGTTTATTACAATAAATGTAAACACTACCAAAGTATCTACGAAGTATTCATTCATGACAGGATTACATGAGGTAACCCCAATTATTACAAAAAATACAACCCATTCAACTCAAGTTAACTTAGGTTACATATATATATACCTCGCATACACAATACAAATCTATGAAGTCCTACATTTTAGATTAAGAAATTGTGTCATTACAGCATAAATGCATGTACCAACAAATTATCTACGAAGTATTCTTTCATAACAGAGATACCTCATGTTATTTCAAAAATAACAACAAATATAATCCATTCAAATTAAGTTAACTAAATTCGCCTTTCCTGAATATCATATAAACAATACTTATCTATGAAGTCCAAAATGAAAAAGTAAATGGTTTATTAGAAGTTAAATGTATACTCTGGAAAACTATATACGACGTATTCTTACGTGACAGAGTTACCTCAGATAACCAAAACAATCACAACAAAGATAACCCATCTAACTCAAGTTCACTCAGGTTACCTTTAAATATATATACATCACATAAACAATACAAATCTATGAAGTCCTACATTTCAAATTAAAAAATTGTGGAATTACAATATGAATGTATACACTAGCAAAGTATCAACTAAGAATTCCTTCATAGCAGGGTTACCTGAGGTAACCAAAACAATAACAGCAAATACAACCTATTTAACTCAAGTTAATTCAGATCACCTTTACATATACATCACATAAAAATATAACTTCAAAGAATTCCTACATTAAAAATTAAGTGGTTGGTTTATTACACCATAAATGCATATACTAGCAAAAAAAAAGTATCTACTAAATATTCAGTCATGCACGGTAACCTCAGGTAACTCATAAAATAGAAACAAGTATTATCCATTCATATCAAGGATCTTAAGTCGCCTTTCCAATATATCACATAAACAATACCCATCTATGAAGTCCTACATTTAAAATAAAGAAATTGTTTGATTACAACATAAATGTTTACACTAGCAAACTATCTCAAAAGCATTCTTCATAACATGGGTACCTGAGGTAACCCCAGACATAATTTCAAATATAACCCACTTAACTGAAGTAAACTGAGGTCACCTTTACATGTGCATCACATAAACAATACAACTTTCATGAAGTCCTACATCTAAAATAAAGAAGTTTGTTTATTACAATTAATGTAAACACTAGCAAAGTGTCTACGAAGGATTCATTCATTACAGGGTTACTTCAGGTAACCATAACAATAACAACAAAGATAACCCATCTAACTCAAGTTCACTGAGGTCACCTTTTAATATATATACATCACATGAACAATACAAATCTATGAAGTCCTACATTTCAAATTAAAAAATTGTGGAGTAACAATACAAAGGTATACACTAGCAAAGTATCTACTAAGAATTCTTTCATAGCAGGGTTACCTCAGGTAACCAATACAATAACAACAAAAACAACATATTTAACTCAAGTTAATTCAAATCACCTTTACATATACATCACATAAACAATATAACTTTAATAATTCCTACATTTAAAAAGAAGTGGTTGGTTTATTACACTATAAATGGATATACTAGCAAAGTATCTACTAAATATTCTGTCATGACAGGTTACCTCAGGTAACCCTTGAAATAGAAACAAGTATTATCCATTCATATAAAGTTAACTTAAGTCGCCTTTCAGAAATATCACATAAACAATACACATCTATGAAGTCCTACATTTAAAATAAAGAAATTGTCCGATTACAACATAAATGTTTACACTAGCAAACTATCTCAAAAGCATTCTTCATGACATGGGTACCTGAAGTAACCCCAGACATAATTACAAATATAACCCACTTAACTGAAGTTAACTGAGGTCACCTTTACATGTGCATCACATAAACAATACAACTTTCATGAAGTCCTACATTTAAAATAAATTAGTTTGTTATTACAATTAATGTAAACACTAGCAAAGTGTCTACGAAGGATTCATTCATTACAGGGTTACCTGAGGTAACCATAACAATAATAACAAAGATAACCCATCTAACTCAAGTAAACTGAGGTCACCTTTATATATATATATATCACATAAACAATACAAATCTATGAAGTCCTACATTTCAAATTAAAAAATTGTCGAATTACAATATAAATGTATACACTAGCAAAGTATCTACTAAGTATTCTGTCATGACAGGGTTACCTCAGGTAACCCATAAAATAGCTACAAGTATAATCCATTCAAATCGAGTTAAGACAGATCGCATTTTCTAAATATCGCGTTAGCAATTTGCATCTGTGAAGTCCTACATGTAAAATATAGAAATTGATTGATTATAACATAAATGTTTACACTAGCAAACTATCTAATAAGCATTCTTTCATAACAGGGGTACCTGAGGTAACCCCAAATATAATTGCAAATATAACCCACTTAACTGACGTTATTTGAGATCACCTTTACATACATATCCCATAAACAATATAACTTCAATGAAGTCCTACATTCAAAATGAATAAGTTGGTTTATTACAATTAATGTAAGGACTAGCAAAGTAACGAAGTATTCATTCATGACAGGGTTTTACCTCAGGTAACCTCAATTTTAACACCAAATACAACCCATTTAACTCAAGTGAACTCATGTAACATTTACATATAATCGCATAAACAATACAAATCTATGAACTCCTACATTTTCAATTAAGAAATTGTGTAATTACAGCATAAATGCATATACCAGCAAAGTATCTACGAAGTATTCTTTCATAACAGGATTACCTCAGGTAACCCAAAAAATAACAACAAATATAATTGATTCAAATCAAATTAACATAAGGTTGCAGTCTTGTTATTGACTGCTCCATAGGCTTACATGCAAAACAGCTGATCTTAGAAAAAAAATCATGTTCATATCATGTATTTACCAAAGTGAAAATGTGATTTAATTGAAAAAAGGGGGTCTTGCCACGAAGAATAAAACGTTACGCAATCGTGAAGTCAACTCATTTTTTTTTCTACTTTCTGTTTGCTATTTTTACTAGACCTCACCACTTCAAGTAAACATGATATCCTTCCACTTTCCTGGAATGATATCCCCAAAAGATGCAAGATTTTTTTAAAAGTCTATATTTATGTTTCCATTCACCATATACCTATAAACAAACAGAAAAAAATGAGTTCAGAAAAAAATTCAGTCTACTACATTATTTGTAAATCTCATTCTTGTCTATCTTTATGAATAACCTGACCATGCACAGTTGTAAAGTGGTTCACTGAGGTAACCTGACCACGCACAAGAGTACAATGGTTCCCTGAGGTAACCTGACCATGCACATTTGTACAATGGTTCCCTGAGGTAACCTGACAATGCACAGAAGTACAATGGTTCCCTGCAGTAACCTGACCATGTCCAGTAGTACAATGATTACCTTGTGAAACCTGACCATGCACAGTGGTACAATGGTCACCTGAGGTAACATGACAATGCACAGTAGTACAATGGTTCCCTGAGGTAACCTGACCATGCACAGTAGTACTGTGGTTCCCTGAGGTAACATGACCATGTACAGTAGTACAATGGTTCCCTGAGGAAACTTGACAATGCACAGAAGCACAATGGTTCCCTGAGGTAACCTGACCATGCACAGAAGCACAATGGTTCCCTCGGTAACCTGACCATGCACAGTAGTACAATGGTTCCATGAGATAAACTGACCATGCACAGTAGTACAATGGTTCCCTGAGGTAACATGACCATGTACAGTAGTTCAATGGTTCCCTGAAATAATCTGATCATGCACAGTAGTGCAATGGTTCTCTGAAGTAACCTGACCATGCACGGTAGTGCAATGATTCCCTAATTACTTACCATGCACAGTAGTACAATTGTTCCCTGAAGTAACCTGACCATGCAGAGTAGTACAATGATTCCCTGAGGTTACCTACCATGTACAGTAGAACAATGGTTCCCTGAGGTAACCTGACCATGCACAGTAGTACAATGATCCCTTGAGGTAAACTCACAATACATAACAGTACAATGGTTCCCTGAGGTACCATGACCATGCACAGTAGAACAACGTTTCCCTGAGGAGACTTGAACATGCACAATAGTACAATGGTTCCCTGCACAGTAGTACAATGGTTCCCTGAGGTTACCTGACCATGCATAGTTGAACAGTGGTTCCCTGAGTAACCTGACAATGCATAGTTGAATAGTGGTTCCCTAAGTAGCTTGACAATGCATAGTATTACAATGGTTTCCTGAGGTAACCTAACCATGCACAGTAGTACAATGGTTCCCTGAGGTTACATGACAATGCACAGTAGTACAATAGTTCCCTGAGGTTAAATAACCATGCACAGTAGAACAATTGTTTCCTGAGGAAACCTGACAATGCAGAGTAGTGCAATGACTCTCTGAGGAAACCTTACCATGCACAGTAGTAGAATGGTTCCCTGAGGTAACCTGACCATGCACAGTAGTAGAGTGGTTCCCTGAAGGAGACATGGCAATGTACAGAAGTACAATGGTTCCCTGAGGTAACCTGGCAATGCACAGTAGAACAATGCTTTCCTGAGGTTACCTGACCATGCATAGTTGAACAGTGGTTCCCTGAGTAACCTGACAATGCATAGTTGAATAGTGGTTCCCTGAGTAGCCTGACAATGCATAGTATTACAATGGTTTCCTGAAGTAACCTAACCATGCACAGTAGTACAATGGTTCCCTGAGGTTACATGACAATGCACAGTAGTACAATAGTTCCCTGAGGTTAAATAACCATGCACAGTAGAACAATTGTTTCCTGAGGAAACCTGACAATGCAGAGTAGTGCAATGATTCCCTGAGGAAACCTTACCATGCACAGTAGTAGAATGGTTCCCTGAGGTAACCTGACCATGCACAGTAGTAAAGTGGTTCCCTGAGGAGATGGCAATGCACAGAAGTACAATGGTTCCCTGAGGTAACCTGGCAATGCACAGTAGTACAATGCTTTTCTGAGGTTACCTGACCATGCATAGTTGTACAGTGGTGTCTGAGTAACCTAACAATGCACAGTATTACAATGGTTTCCTGAGGTAACTTAAGCATGTACAGTAGTACAATTGTTCCCTGAGGTAACCTGACTATGCACAGTAGCACAATTGTTCCCTGAGGTAACCTAACTATGCACAGTAGTTCAATGGTTCCCTGAGGTAAACTCACAATACACACCTGTACAATGGTTCCCTGAGGTACCATGACCATGTACAGTATTACAATGGTTTCCTGAGGTACCTTAAGCATGTACAGTAGTACAATTGTTCCCTGAGGTAACCTGACTATGCACAGTAGTACAATTGTTCCCTGAAGTAACCTGACCATGCACAGTAGTACAATGGTTCCCTGAGGTAACCTGACCATGCACAGTAGTACAATGGTTCCCTGAAGTAACCTGACCATGTCAATAGTACAATGGTTCCCTGAGGTAACCTGCCCATGCACAGTAATACAAAGGTTCCCTGAGGTAACATGACAATGCACAGTAGTACAATGGTTCCCTGAGGTAACCTGACCATACACAGTAGTACAGTGGTTCCCTGAGGTTACCTGACCATGCACAGTAGTGCAATGGTTCCCTCGGTAACATGACCATGCACAGTAGTACAATGGATCCCTGAGGTAACCAGACCATGCACATTAGAACAATGGTTCCTTGAAGTAACCCGATCATGCACAGTAGTACCATGGTTCCCTGGAGTAACCTTGTCATGTATAGTAATTTACACATGACCTGAGGTAACCTGACCATGCACAGTAGTACAATGGTTCCCTGAAGTAACCTGACCATGTCAATAGTACAATGGTTCCCTGGGGAAACCTGACCATGCACAGTAGTACAAAGGTTCCCTGAGGTAACATGACAATGCACAGTAGTACAATGGTTCCCTGAGGTAACCTGACCATACACAGAAGAACAGTGGTTCCCTGAGGTAACATGACCATGCACAGTAGTGCAATGGATCCCTGAGGAAACCAGACCATGCACGGTAGAACAATGGTTCCTTGAAGTAACCCGACCATGCACAGTAGTACCATGGTTCCCTGAGATAACCTTACCATGCACAGTAGTACATTGGTTCCCTGAGGTAACCTGGTCATGTATAGTAATTTACATATGACCTGAGGTAACCTTGCCATGTACAGTAATTTACAGATTACCTGGGGTAACCTGGTCATGTACAGTAATTTACAGATGACCTGAGGTAGCCTGTCCGTGAAAAAAAGAACATAGATCTTGTGTACAATTTGGACATTAGTATGGCGTTTATTATCACTGAACTAGTATATATTTGTTTAGGGGCCAGCTGAAGGACGCCTCCGGGTGCGGGAATTTCTCGCTACATTGAAGACCTGTTGGTGACCTTCTGCTGTTGTTTTTTTATTTGGTCGGGTCGTTGTCTCTTTGACACATTCCCCATTTCCATTCTCAATTTTATAGATGTAATCTGGACTGACTAAGCTGACGAAGGGAGTTATGAACATTCAATTGTGGTAACCTGAGGTTTGTAGAAAGTTAGCGTTTTGCAAAGTTTATCTGTGGTAATATGCAGCTGACCATGAAGTTGTGACTTTGGGTAACCTCACCATATTCTAACATACAGAGGTATTCTGAGGTAACCTGACCATGCACAGTAATACAAAGGTTCCCTGAGGTAACATGACAATGCACAGTAGTACAATGGTTCCCTGAGGTAACCTGACCATACACAGTAGTACAGTGGTTCCCTGAGGTTACCTGACCATGCACAGTAGTGCAATGGTTCCCTCGGTAACATGACCATGCACAGTAGTACAATGGATCCCTGAGGTAACCAGACAATGCACAGTAGAACAATGGTTCCTTGAAGTAACCCGATCATGCACAGTAGTACCATGGTTCCCTGAGGTAACCTGGTCATGTATAGTAATTTACACATGACCTGAGGTAACCTGACCATGCACAGTAGTACAATGGTTCCCTGAAGTAACCTGACCATGTCAATAGTACAATGGTTCCCTGGGGAAACCTGACCATGCACAGTAGTACAAAGGTTCCCTGAGGTAACATGACAATGCACAGTAGTACAATGGTTCCCTGAGGTAACCTGACCATACACAGTAGTACAGTGGTTCCCTGAGGTAACATGACCATGCACAGTAGTACAATGGATCCCTGAGGTAACCAGACCATGCACAGTAGAACAATGTTTCCTTGAAGTAACCCGATCATGCACAGTAGTAACATGGTTCCCTGAGATAACCTTACCATGCACAGTAGTACAGTGGTTCCCTGAGGTAACCTGGTCATGTATAGTAATTTACATATGACCTGAGGTAACCTTGCAATGTACAGTAATTTACAGATGACCTGAGGTAACCTGGTCATGTACAGTAATTTACAGATGACCTGAGGTAGCCTGTCCGTGAAAAAAAGAGCATAGATGTAATCTGGACTGACTAAGCTGACGAAGGGAGTTATGAACATTCAATTGTGGTAACCTGAGGTTTGTAGAAAATTAGCGTTTTGCAAAGTTTATCTGTGGTAACATGTAGCTGACCATGAAGTTGTGACTTTGGGTAACCGCACCATATTCTAACATACAGAGGTATTCTGAGGTTACATATTTATATACAGTAGTTAAGAAATGACATTAGTTAACATGTGCACTTGGCCATGTATAGAAATGCAGAAGTGCCCTGAGGAAAACTAAAAAAATAGTGTTTTGTAAAGTTTATACAAAGTGTGGTAATACGAGTATGTGCAGTAATACAGAGTAACCTCACCATGTACAGCAATACAGAGGTAATATTAGGTAACCTCACAATGTTAAATCATACAGAGGTGATTTGAGGTAACCTCACCATGTGAGCAATCATAGATATGATCTGAGATATAGGAAATACACAGTAATTAAGAGATGACCTAAGGTTATCTGACTATGTACAAAAGTCCATTGGAGATGTGAGGTTTTTCCTTGAAAATATCCAACATCTCTCAAATAAGATTGATTAAGACAATTAACATTTTTAAAAAAGCAGTTATATACTATATAACCTGTGCTTGTAACTACGTTACTTTCAAAGTAATGTCAAATGAAAAAAAAATTAGATTACTGTTCGTACTGCAATGTTTCTCTTTTTTAATACTGGTGATTAAAACCCTTAGTGTGTACTGGCTGGTCATCATCGCGTATGATACGATTTTGATACTCATACACAGCTAATGAATATTATGCATGAATATAGATAAGATCAGCACGTGTAGCCATAGACTGAGAGTTGTAGATTTGTAGTGTAAATATATAGATGCCGTTTATAGAATACAAAATTAGATCAGTATAGTATAGTATAGTTATTAAAATTGAGAAAGGAAATGGTGAATATGTCAAAGCGACAACCACCCGACCATAGAGCAGACAACAGCCGAAGGCAACCAATGGGTCTCCAATGTAGCGAGAATTCCCACAGCTGTAGGTGTCCTTCAGTTGGCCCCTAAAAATATGCATAATAGTTCAGTGATAATGGACGTCATACTAAACTCCGAATTATACACAAGAAACTAAAATTTAAAATCATACAAGCCTAACAAAGGCCAGAGGCTCCTGACTTGGGACATGCGCAAAATTGCGGCGGGGTTAAACATGTTTATGAGATCTCAACCCTCCCCCTATACATCTAGCCAGTGTAGAAAAGTAAAAGCATAACAATACGCACATTATAATTCAGTTCAAGAGAAGTCCGAGTCCGATGTCAAAAGATGTAACAACAGAAAATAAATAAAATTACAATAGTACAAAAATTACAACAGACTACTAGCAGTTAACTCACATGCCAGCTCCAGACCTCAATTAAACTGATTGAAAGATTATGTGTTCATCATATGAATATCAGGCACAATCCCTCCTGTTAGGGGTTTAGTATCATACTATCATAAAATATATGAGAAGAACATAACCTGTGTCATGCCAACAACTGTTTTTTTAGAAATAGATGTGTTTAGTTCCGATTCAAAGACTCTATCAGTGAATCAATATTAAAGCCAAAATATGCAATCTTTAATGACCTGACAACAGTATCGTAACTATATTCCTTTTCAATAAGTCTATTTAAAGGTTTTGTTAGTTTCTGAGGAGAATACTGACATTTTTGTTCTTTATATAGAATATTTCCATAAAAAATTGGATGTGAAATACCTGAACGTATAATAGACGTAGTAATACATAAATTTCTCTCGCTAAAATCTAATACGTTGTTACATACACGAGAGAATCGTACAAGTTGAGATATATAAACACCGTAAGATGATGATAAGGGAACGTCACCATCTACAAATGGATAATTAACAATAGGAAATGAAAAAAAACATCTCTCTTATCAACAATTTTTGTATTAATCTTCCCGTTTATGATATAGATAACAAGATCGAGGAAAGGGCAGTGGTCATTGTTATCATTAGCTTTAATTAAAGTAAGTTCTACAGGATAAATTTCTTTAGTATACATACGGAAGTTTTGAGAGCCAACATATCATCCAAATACCTAAAAGTATTGTTAAATTTTTGTATCAAATATTGTTTTGATGGGTCTTTGCTAATTTAAGTCATAAATTGTAACTCATAACAATACAAAAACAGGTCCGCAATAATTGGTTCACAGTTAGTCCCCATTGGAATTCCAATAACTTGACGATATACGGAATCTCTAAAGCGAACAAAAATGTTATCAAATAAAAATTCAAGCGCATAAATAGTATCAAAGCATGTCCAATTGACATAGTTCTTTTGTTTATTGCTACTAAAAAATGATCGCAAAGAGTTTGAACAAATGTACTCGCATTCCGACTTTTTAAATGCCCAGTTAATTAGGGATGTGATTTTTTTCTTAATAAGAATATGAGGCAAAGTGGAATATAGAGTAGAAAAATCAAAACTTTGAACAGATTTAAAATCACCAATATATGCATGCAATTTATCAAGTACTTCCAACGAGTTTTTGACACTCCAAAAGTAATTAATTCCACTATTTTCAAAGGCCTTATTTGAACAATTTATTATCAGGTTTTTTATTGTACCAAGTGTACTAGTAAGTAAAACAGACAATTTAGTAGTTGAACAATGGACAGTGGCGGGTCCAGGGGTGATCTGGGTATAGGCACCCTTTTTTTTTGGAGATCAATGCATTTGAATGGAAACATATAGTTGGAACCCCCTCCTTGTGTCCTGGATTGGGAACCCCCCTTTTTTTAAATGGATGGATCCGCCACTGCCCCTCATGCAGTCGGACAAGATGGACTGATTTTCAATAACCTATCTATTAAATGTTATCATTTTCTACTTATGTTACTTTAAAAGAAGTAACCAAAATCAATATATGCGTAATCTGTCCATATGTTAGTGTCATATATTATTAACTATTTTAAAGCCAATCGAGTAAAATTCGGATCTATACTGACCGGCTTTAGAAACGCAACACTAGATTATTTTTGTGTTATTTTTGAATGAATGTGTCCCCTTCAAAAGCGATGACTGCATGTTACAAACGCCAAAATAATTGTCACAAAGGTCAACAAAGTCTGTCTGATATGTTTTGGGTTCTTTTTTGCACCTTCTGGTTTTGCATTTGTTCAACCCATTAATTGGTTTTGGCAATTATGCGGTCGGAACTTGAGGGCTTATAACGTTTTCCTTCAGTCGATTCTTTGGCAATTCAGTTGATGGGAAACATTTATAGCATGAATCTGTACTCAATGGCACTCGGCAATTTTATTAGCAGTTGACGTTGCGGCCGTAAACCTGTCCGGCAAATGACGTTGCGTAATCAAATTCTGTTGACGTTTCATTGTCTCTAAACGTTTATCTGTTCATTGATGGCCAGCAACAAATCTTGTCTACTTGTATCGTTGTCGGAAGGACAGTAAGACGAGTTTCTGAAGTCATACAGTATGGTTGCAGCACGTTTATGTTTTAATGTTTGCAGTATTCCTAAGGGGTAATTCAGTTTTTTGTTTCTCAGTCTTGGTTAAATGGAGATGCAACATTTTTAAACTGGTTAAAGTGAGGCAAAGGATTGAAAGAACTGTTTCACAAAGCAAAACAACCGAAACAATCTTTCATGGGTCCAAAATTTCGCTTTAAGAAATTCGTGCGACTTAAAAAATTCGGTATGTTCAATAACCACAGGTTAGTCAGATTTTGATTTTTTTGTACGGAGAAATAAGTATGATAAGCATGGAAAGTAGTTGTAAGAAAATAAAACAAGATTTAGTTAAAAAAATCAACAAAATGAGTGTTGCGTTTCTAAAGTCGTTCAGTATATAAATGTATGCTTTGCTTAATATACTTTGATATAATTGATGGAATACTTTTCACATATCGATTGTTTGTACAACTTTTATGAGAAAAAAAACCGTATGTGCCTGCCCCAAGTCAGGAGCCTGTAATTCAGTGGTTGTCGTTTGTTTACTAGTATGTGCTAAATATTTGTTTTTGTTCATTTGTTTTATATAATTAATGCCGTTAGTTTTCTCGTTTGAATTGGATTTTATTGTTATTTCTGAACCTTTTATAGATGACAATGCGATATGGACTTTGCTCATTGTTGAGGGCCGTACGGTGACCTACAGTTGTTAATTTCTGTGTCCTTTTGTGGACAGTTGTCTCATTGGGATTTATACCACATCTTCTTTTTTAAATGTATCATTATTGAACACATACATATCGTTATCTAGGTTCTTCTATTTTAATTGTATATATATATATATATATCTACTACCCCTTTCGAATAAACAAAGAATGGTACACAAAGAAGCTTTTTTGTCTTCTTGTCTACTGCAATCCAACTCCTGTCCATGTTTGCAGCATATGCATTTTAAAATGTGAGTCTGAAACCTAGACTCTTGAGTAGCCTAGACATGATAGTGATAGTCTAGACTCATGAGTCATGTCTAGACTATCTGATCAGGATCAGACTTATCCCAGTGGAAGTGGGAATGTCTTTGCCACATGGTTTGCTATGTCTTTGTTACACTCTTTCAATAAAAATCAGTTTTTGGCTACACCATATTCATCAAAAATATCATTATTTCCTATCCTTCTGCACATTTGTTGATTTCCCTCCTTCTGTTATTGACACTAAATCTACCTTTTATTGTGAAGAGTTTTACAAAGGGAGATAATTTTAGCTATATTTTTCAGTTTTTCATCTTTTATTCAAATAAGCTTATATCAAATTGCAACCAAAATCCCGTTAAGGAATACTAGTTTGTAGTGAACCATAACATTTAACAAAATATTTTTTCAATTTGAGTGACTTTTGAGGTTTTATGGACATTTTCAGTACAGGCTGATTTCAAATTTAAGAAAAACACAATTATGTCAATAAAAATAAAAACAAAAATAAAGGTTGAAATAAGATCCAAATTACAGTTTATTTTAGTAGAAAGTCTGAATTTTAAGGCCAAACAATTTTTTTTGTCATATAATACTTTGAACTATTCAATAAAAAAAAAACCAAAAATGTCTATTTTCAACAACATTTTCCAGCAAATTTGGTACTAAACTAGAATTGCCCTGGATTCACATAATTTGAGATAAAGTGTCATTTTTTAACCATAGAACTATTAGATGTACTTAATACTTTACTAGGAACCCAAAATCAGCTGAAAATTCCACAACCCCTTTCATAATTTTTTTTTGATTTTGCATGGTTTTCTCGTAGACATCCATTTAAATACAATACATTTCAAACAAAGATAAGAAAAAACAAACGAAAGTGGTAATTATTTAACAATTTTGCATTAGTGTTAATGCTAATCTTACAGTGCAAGATGCATGCAGTACACTTAAATTCAAATAATGCCGTGACAGTTTATTGCGATATTTTTTGTAACAGTTCAGTGGCGGGTCCATCGGTGTTCTGGGGATAGGAACCCTTTTTTTTGGAGATCAATGCATTTGAATGGGAACATATAGTTGGAACCCCCTCCTTGTGTCCTGGATTGGGGACTCCCCCCCTTTTTTTTTAAATGAATGGATCCGCCACTGCCCCTCATGCAGTCGAACAAGATGGACTGATTTAAATAACCTATCTATTAAATGTTATCATGTTCTACTTATGTTACTTTAAAAGAAGTAACCAAAATCAATATATGCGTAATCTGTCCATATGTAAGTGTCATATATTACCAAACACAATGATAGTCAAAGTTTCAACAGGACATTCACGAAACTTAGGCAGCAATCATTTCATTTTCAGGGGGGGGGGGGGGGGGGGGGGGGGCTATGGTTTTTTTTTTAAAGTTTGTTTCTAATTGTTCTGCCACTATATGTAATGCTAAAATTGAAATGAAAGAAAAAAATGTTTTCGACCTGTCTCCAAAAAAATATTGTCTTTCGCCGAAGGAAAAAAATCCATAGCCCCCCCCCCCCCCCCTCCACCGAAAATCAAATGTTTGCTGGCTTAGGCATGTGTGGATAACTTTTATTCTTTAATAGTTAGTTTAAATAATTGTATATACATTTATTTACATAAATCTCTATGAAACCAGTTTTTGACAACTATTATTATAAAAGTTTCAATCGCCATTCAAAAAGTGTTTTCTTTTTAATTATTTTAAGTCATTTACGTTTCACTAAATAAATATCTGTTCACGTTGCAATGATCACAAATAAACCAAATATTTGGATTTTTTCGTGAATTATTTGTCGTAACTTATTGTAAAAATTTGTATGTGTTCCTGTTTTCTCCTATTTTTCGCACATATACTGTCAGTCGAAATAGAAAGTACAATGATGTATTTTTAGTTTATTCTATTTTTAGATCATGTTATTACTACGCATATGGGCACTATTGCCACGATTACCTGAGGGCACCGATTACCTTAGGGCATACAGCAGCGGACCTAACTGCCATCTGCGGTCGGAATTACTTTTTTGGGGTTTACACCAAAGACCCAAAAAAGCAAGGAAATAGCAATGAATTGACGCTGATAATATACGATTCGAGTTATTCAAATTTCAGTGACCTTTTGTAATTTTTCGATAGGTTTTCTTCAAGTTTGCATTTTATTAAATGTAGAGTTAAATAAATTATTAAAATGAATACTTTATATTAAAAGTCGAAACTGCAAGTGGAAACGAAAAGACTGCTTGAAAAAAAATCTACCATAAGACTTATTCAAATTATTTAATTGCTTTTTCCCCCAGGTTAAGATATTGGAAATTTATTATCAATATTTGCCAGAATAGAAATTGGCGTATTGTTATCGTTTACTTTTCTACATTGGCTACAGGTATAGGGGGAGGGTTGAGATCTCATAACTTGTGACATGTTAAACCCCGCTGCATTTTTGCACCTGTCCGAAGTAAGGGGCTTCTGGCCTTTGTTAGTCTTGTATCATTTTTAATTTTAGTATTCTTGTGTATAATTTGGAGTTAAGTATGGCGTTCATTATCACTGAACTAATATATAATTATTATGTGTATGGGGGCCAGCTGAGGGACGCCTCCGGGTGTGGGAATTTCTCGCTGCATTGAAGACCTGTTGATAACCTTCTGCTGTTGTCTGTTCGATGGTCGAGTTGTTGTCTCTTTCCCCACATTCCTCATTCTCGTCCCATATGTTTTGTTCAAGGATAAAAAAAATATGGTTACTCAACGTCCAACATTCAAGACGATAAGATAATATAACGAGAACATAATAATGTGAAATGATATTTGCCTTGATTTTGTACAAGACACTTATACTGAGGCTAATTATCAACGTGCTAGTACACAATCAATCTGACTCCAAGCAGAACAGTCTTTGCTCTTTTCCCTTAATGCTACGTGGTTATTTGAGAAGCCTCAAACACCTATTTTACAACCATGATTTGAACACACGACCCCTAGACAAACACGCTACTACGTGACCACCGATACGGTGTTCCATTATCATGAAATAAGTGTCTACATTATGGTGAATTTATAAACAAGCTGCATACCTGCATTATGGAACAATTTACAAGTGATAAATGTACATATGTCAAAGATGATTGTTCATATCTTACGGCAATATTGCTTAGTAGGAAGATCATGAAGATGTTGTATGATTGCCACTTTGTCAAATCTTAAAGAGACCAAATGACACAGAAAGTAACAGCTATTTGACACAGTACGGCCTTCAACAATCACCAAAACCCATACCGCATAAGTAGCTATTAAAGCACCGAAATGTCAAATTTAAACTATCCAAATATAGTTAGCCAGATGCCCAGTTGCTTGTAGCATCTAAACAAAAGACTCCAACGAGCCTGTGTCGCTCACCTTGGTCTATGTGCATATTAAACAAAGGACACAAATGGATTCATGACAAAAATTGTGTTTTGGTGATGTTATTGTAGATCTTACGTTACTTAAATTGTTGCTGCTTACAATTATCTCTATCTACAATGAACATTGCCATTAAAGCGGGTTGTTTGGCATGCCCACCATTTTTTTTCTTAAAATGTCCTGTACCAAGTCAGGAAAATGGCCATTGTTATATTATAGTTCGTTTCTGTGTGTGTTACACAATGTGTATGTTGTGTTTCTGTTATGTGTTCTCTTATATTTGATGCGTTTCCCTCAGTTTTAGTTTGTAACCAGGATTTGTTTACTTTCTCAGTCAAGATAATAACCGAAAGCTGCAAACATTTCTTAAAATTAACTATTCAGAGGCAGCAACCCAACAACAAATTGCCTGATTGGCCTAAAACATTCAGGTCAAATAGATCTGGGTCTAATGAACATTTGTATCCTCGTCAGATATGCTCTAAATGGTTTCAGAGATATGAACCGAAAAACCGCATTCTTCTAATTTTAGCCATGTTAGCCATTTTAGTTCACCGGCAGGGTCATCGGACACATTTAAAAAAAAAATTACCCTATTGATGATTGTGGACAAGGTTGGTTCAATTTGTCTCATTGTTGAAGGCCATACGGTTACCTCTTATTGTTAATTTCTGTGTCATTTTGGTCTCTTGTGGATAGTTGTCTCATTGGCAATCATACCACATCTTCTTTTTTTATATATCAGTAGTTATAGAGAAGATTTTTGTAAAAGTTTTAAAAAATTTGACTATAAAGGTCAATAACTCTCAACTGACCATTTTTGTCATTTTGACATATTTTGCTGAACATTATTGAACATTATTGCTGTTAACAGATTATCTCTATCTTTAATAATATTCAAGATAATAACCAAAAAAGACAAAATTTCCATAAAATTACCAATTATGGGGCAGCAACCCACAGCAACCCAATAATGGGTTGTCCCATTCATCAGAAAATTTCAGAACAGATATATCTTGACCTGATTAACAATATGATCCGGCGTCAGATTTACTCTACATGCTTTGGTTTCAGAGTTGTAAGCAAAAATCTACATTTTACCCCTATGTTCAATTTTTAGCCATGGCCGCCATCTTTGTAGGTTTGCCGGGTCACTTGACATTCTTTTCAGTTAAATACACAAATGATGATTGTGGCCAAGTTTGGTTGAATTGGCCCAGTAGTTTCAAAGGAGAAGATTTTTTGTAAAAGTTAATGGACGACAGATGACGGAAGACTAAGGATTCCAAGTGATGAGAAAAGCTCACTTGGTCCTGTGGGCCAGGTGAGCTAAAAAATGACTAAACTCTTTATCATCGTAATAATAAAGTAATAGCACATCATCAAAAAAAGATTTACCATGCAATTTCATAATCTCTTCATGTTTGACCTTAACACCTAAAACTCAGTAGAGATTTCCATGTACGGTATTCTTAAAATGTATTCTGGTGCATTAACATATGTTGGGCTTTGAACTATTTCTCATTACAAAATAGACAAATAGATAAACAAAATACATTATTATCAACTGATCGATCTGTTACTCAATCAACCGAATTATCCGAACTTGTACCTGAAAAAACAATGAGATTAGTTACAAATTTCCATTAATAAAGCAGCTATAATAGCTATAGGTATCTTAATAGGGTTGTTTCTGTCAATTTAAAAAAACAAACTTGGAGGAATATACGTTCATCGGCTAATTGAATATATCGGACAATCAGATATTTTTAGCTGACATTTTGGGTATCCGATTGGCCGGAGTCTACTGTAGTAAAGGCCATATGGATGTCTGTAATGGCTTACATCAAAATTTACTAGTTTTTGACTATGACCCTTCTCCATAGATTGATTTTTAAGATTGACTTAAAAAGAAACAAGTAAAAATTATATATATGTTTATTTCCTGTGTGTATGCTAATTGTTTGAATAACAACATTTATAAAAGTCTGTGACTGTCATTCTCTATCAGCACACAAATACTAAGTATATTTCTCTCAAGTCAGCTTCTCTGTGTTACAGTTCCATATATGTCCATTCTAGAAGAAAAAATCATTAATTAATAGATTTATAGTATATGTACTGTATTGCATATCATTTTAAATCAAAGTTTGGTATTGTCTATTTGACTTTATGAAGGATCAGAATAGTTCATACAAAAATAAGAAAAAAAAACCAATTCATAATGATACATGAACAATAAAAAAAAAACCCACCTGTGATCAAATTCAGAACATATCAGGAGATCATGTGCAAAAATCTAGTAAAATATAACATATATTTTTTCACATCTTAATTTGAAGCTATTACATATTGATCTTATCTCCCTTTGCAACTTCAATGTACTACAGAATGTAATTTAAAAGCTAAAATTATATTTCACAAGGTATTTTAGAGCTTTGTTTAAAGAAAACTAGTTTGTAGAATGCATAGAAAAACACCATTCTAGAAGAAATAATTCAAAATCTGATATAATATATATATATTTATGTGTTTAGTAAAATAAAACATGCGTCGGTCTAAGATTTTGATAAGTGCAATTTATACTATAGCTAGAAACAAGCATGAGAGGAGGCCACTAAAAAGAGCATATTTTCCTTAAATATTTAATTTTGACAAATGTTACTAAGCCTTCAATAATTTTTCTTCAACCCATTCATTTTTTCTGCTTGAAAAAAAGTTTTGATAAAGGAAATGTGATACTGTAAACCAACTTTTTTTCGCGGATACTTTATTTCGCGTTTTATCCTTTCTTGTCTATTTCGCGGCTATTTAATTTTGCGATATTCTAATTTCTGGATATACAATGATGTAGTTTAATAAGGAAAGATCTAAGATAAAGCATATTCGCGACGATTTATATTCGCGTTATTTTCCTACTCGCGAAAGTCGCGAAAATAAATCGCTCGCGAAAAATAAGTTGGTTTACAGTATATATACAGTCTGCACCAAAATCTTTTCTCAACTACTAGTCCAAAGTCCAATATTCTGACATTTTTCTTATTGGTTCAAACAAAGTTTTGCAAAAACTTACTAGTCCAAAAGAAATTTTACTTGTCTGGGGCTTCAGATATGCAGAGATATTTTTTATACATAAAATTAAGAAAGGAAATGGGGAATGTGTCAAAGCGACAACAACCAGACCATAGAGCAGACAACAACTGAAGGCCACCAATGGGTCTTCAATGTAGCAAGAAACTCCCCCACCAGGAGGCGGTGTCCAGCTGGCCCCTTAAAAAACATGTATACTAGTACAGTGATATTATACATGCATGTTTATAGTGGCTCAAATCTTCAATTCTCTCCAACTTCAAATCATGTAAAGAAAAATCACAAATTTATAGATATTTGAAGAATATGTGAGCAAAAATTTGTTCCTGTGAAAAAAGTTCCAGTGGAACTAATATCACAGGAAATATGTTCTGGGAGAACTTTTTTCACAGATGATTTCTATATAATTTGTTCCATCTCTATAAAATAAGTTCCACACTTTACCTGTTGAAATAAGTACCGGGTTGGTGAAATTTGTTCCTTCCTCAGTGAAATGAGTTCCAGGTTTATGATATTTGTTCCTTGACCGGTGAAATAAGTTCCTTGACTGTGATATATGTTCCACTGGTTGAACAAGTTCTCTTATATAATGAGAATTTGTCATCAGTGAGTTTAAAGTTATCATTCAATTGCTTTATAAAATTAAGTATTATATCAATAATAAATGAAAAGTAAAAAGTGAAAATCTTTTAATTCGGATCTTGTGGAGTATAGCATATGTAAAGCAAATGTTTAGTTATATACTCCGTAAAAATGTAAAATATGACACTTTCAGCCAGAAAAGAGAAGAATAAGAAAAATCATTTAGAAAAAGAGTATATATTAGAAAATGAACATATGTACTTATTTGAAATGGACATAGTGACTGATCAATTATATAAAAAGACACACTCTTTTGAAACTGTGCCATGAACCAAGTACATGTATGACTAGAAAACGGGGTAATGCTAGTTAACAGAAACCAAGAAGGAATACCAAATAAAACATAAATACAAAGTATGATACATTACCATTGCTTTTATTCCTTATTTCCATGCTATAGTTACAGTCATGCCTTTAATTGCAAAAGTATTCCATGCAAACATACTCAGTACAGCATTATAATAATTTAAATGTAACAAGAAAACGTTTTTCTGTGCAATATGTTGCAAATGTACTTATTTTCTGATTCTTTCTGTGAAAAAAGGTTTGAGCGGAACTTTATCATTGATTTTATTTTTAAATAAATACATGTTTGTTTAAAACTTTAATATATAACAGGAACTTATTTAACTTTAAAAAAAAACTTAATATTGATTTGAACAAAATTCATGGAGCTATGATTTTTGTTCCAGAATTTATTTCACATTTAATCATAAAATTTAGTTACAGCAAATTTTACAATGCTGGAACATATTTTCTGTGAAATAAATTCCAGTGGAACATATTTTCTGTGAAATAAATTCCAGTGGAACATATTTTCTATGAAATTAGTTCCGGCGGAACAAATGTCACACTGGAACAAACTTTTTGTTACAAATACACATGATTAGTGACAGATTTCAATATTGAGTTGCTATAAATTTGCTTTAGTTTGTCATTTTTTGCCAAAATTGAATGTAATATTATGAATGAAAGAGTAAGATCAGCAAAACTGTTTATTTTCATACTTAAATATTGTTTTTATGGTACTCCGAACAGACTATTTGACAAAAATAATCAAAATTAGCTGATTTCTCATTTACAGTCATATAAAATTGCACATTAGTTTACTATCAAACCGACATTCAAGTACAAAAGTAGGGTTTGTTCAACCCTACCTATATTTCTAGCATATTACAGAAATAATCAGTTTTAATGAGGACTAAATTTCATGGTCTAAAATTGACATTTCACATTATTTTATCTGTTTCAAAAGATTGCAGTATTTTACATTTACATATGATTATATGACCTTAGTTTTTCATTAAATTTTATTTTTTTAAACTAGAAACTTAATTTACACTTTAAATATGAATTCACTTGTCCTATTTTGACAAAAAAATGATGTTGTAATATATGTACATGTATGTATGTATGAGGGTCTGGATTTGGGGGGGGGGGGGGGAGCTGTTATTCTGTATCAGTAAACATTTAATTTTCACCCCTTTTTTCTCTTATCTTCAAAAAATTAACCTGGCCCTTTTTTCTCTTATCTTTAATCATTTAACCCATCCAAACCCTCATGTATACATTCAAAATTCTAATTATTTTATATATAAGACTATTTAAAACTTACCAAAAGATAAAATACTATTAAAATTAACATTTCCCACGATAAATTTTTAAAACTGCTACTTCTCACATCTCCTGCCTGTCCTGGCACCTCATGTTATGACAGCTGTGTCATGATAATCAGTTACTTAGTACAAGAAACCTAAAAAAATAATTATCTATCATCAGAATCAGCACTATATATTTTAAAATATACAGCTAGTCAACAAAAGAGGGGTACTGATCATGATTTCCCCCTGCACTTTTCTGTGTCTTTACCGTCAGCCTACACATGCAAGTCTTAAAGGAGGGAAAATTGAAGACAGGGACACCAATGCAAAATAGCATAAATTCAATAAAAACACAAAAATTAAAAATATATAATCATATAATATAAGGTTAGTGGAATATAACAGTATTATATATGCCTCGTTTTCTGTAAACTAGCCATTAGTAGCTAGATGATCCAACCGATAAATGGAATGTACATGTACATTTTGTGTACATTTAAAAAAAAAAAAGTGATTATGCATTGTACTTGTACATTTTTGTAAATTAAAATACATGATTCTGGCATTTGAACATAACTATTAGTATTTGCAGCCTATTATCTATCTATCTATCTCCCTTTTAAGGAGTGGACACATTCTTGAGTGTTACTGATATATACTCCAGCTTATAAATGTTTAATTGTTTAGAAATTATAGACACAGAGAAAAATGTTTGTACTGTTTGTCAATATGCCGAATCCAAATAAAGTTTTACTTACTTACTTTACAAATACAAATCCTTGATCATGCCAATGCCACACAATAATGATAATGCAGTGGGTTTTTTTAGGGGAAGGGGGTGATCCTACCATCTTTAATATCCAGCACACTATTTTCTGTCTATGAGAATAAATTTATGCATGCCACAGTATGGTACCGCAGCTAGAATAAAGTGTGATACTTTTTTTTTGAAGTACCCCCTCCCCCTTTTTAAAATTTCTGTTATTTCTCCTTCCAAGAAACGGTAATTTGGATTATTGTCCACCAGCGATCAGACCTGACTCCTATGCAATTGAATTCTGTCATATACATTGATTTAAAATAGTTATATCGTTTAATATAAGTAAAATTCATACCTGCATGGTTTGTACGCTGGCGGCCGCCAACTTGGAAAACGTAAACAAAGTAGTTCGCATGTACGCACTTTCAACAGAATGACCAAACGGCTACAAATTGGCGTAGGTTAAAAAATGAACCGTTAAAGTTAATACAAAAACATGTTTTAAATATATGTTTATGCAATTAACGAAAAAATGTATGCATGCGCTGCGGATGCTTAAACCCCAATGTACATAGACACGGACTATTTGATAACAAGTTTCATATTTCTGACTTTGTACAGGACATTTTAAGAAAAAATGGTCGGTTGAATCTAATGTTATGGCTAGCTAAACATCCCGCTTATACAGTGATGTTAATACATATCGTTAAAATGACAACACTACGCGACAGTGTTGTTAAAACTATCACGAACTATGAACCTAATAGATTATATATACGTTTCATATATGAAAAAAACTAGCGCTGTTTTATGATACGACGTAGTTGACCTATTTGTTTGAACATTGCTAGCGTTCAGATATATAAAAACAAAACGAAATCCTTTAATGCATTTCTTGTTACTGAGAAATAACATAAAAACCTTATTAGCGCTGGTGGCTTATAGGTTTTTGATAAACGGAAGAAATAAAACAACATACATTCTTTGTTAAAATAGATGTCCTAGATGGGTATTAATATGTAGAGAAAAAACTACTTTATCTTAATATCAAGATAAATGAAACATCCTTGTCGTCTCTGCTACATAATGCTCTTAAAAATCGTTTCACTAATTGTATTGCTAAAACACGTGCTATATCTTCACGTACTTTCCTAACCTTATACAATTCTGTTGTTCAATTTGATTTTAAGTTATTCTTTATAGCAATGAAACTGAGATTTGGAGGAAGACTGTTTTACCACTGTCCCAGGTTAGTGGACGGTTGTGATCCCGCTAACATGTTTAACACCGCAACATACTGTATGTATGTGCCTGTCCCAAGTCAGGACCCTGTAATTCAGTGGTTGTCGTTTGTTTAAGTGATGCATATTTGTTTTTGTTAAATTTTTACATTAAATAGGCCGTTAGTTTTCTCGTTTGAATTGTTTTACATTGTCATTTCAGGGCCTTTTATAGCTGACTATGCGGTATTGGCTTTTTCCATTGTTGAAGGCCGTACGGTGACCTATAATTGTTAATTTATGTGTTATTTTGGTCTCTTTTGGAGAGTTGTCTCATTGGCAATCATACCACATCTTCCTTTTTTTATAAAGAGCGTTCGATTATGAAGGAAGTTTCTATGTAGTTTGGTGTATTGATGTGAATGACATAATTTTTAGTTGCTTAGAGATAATATGAAATGTTATAACCTTACAATGAGCCGACAAGAAAATCATTACCAAAACTAACGAAAGATAATAGAAATGATACTAGAAAAGGCCTTAGAGTATAATTTGATCTTATCTGTATATTGGAATTATATATAAGTCATAAAAAGGACCAACTGGCAAATTTAATATATACCGGATCGTCTTTAATTGACGATACTGCGCAGATAAGACAAATATTATACAAGTTTTAAGATTTGCACAACGGAAATTTTATAATCATAAATGTATATGGAACTGTGAATACCAAATCTCGTTAACCAAATTGAAGTTTGAAATTTCATATCTAACTTTCTCCTTCGAGACAGTCATTATCAGCTACATGTATTACCTACCGACAGTTCAAGCTATAATAATCACAAAAGCGCTGAACAAAAGAAGTGCTATTCGTGTATTAGGAACCTACTGTTGCCTTCAAATATAAATGTTCTTTGAGTAATAAATATTCTTTTAAAAGCCCCACACATGCAGAAAATTGTCTAGTTTTGACAGCAAATCACCTATCATATGGATCCAAATCCATATTAGATTGTGCGTATCGCATTGAGTCGGGGTTACACAGTTACCATCTATATATCTACGTTGAGTTTGTTTAGATCTTACTTTTAACAAATAGTTATTCAATCAGTAGCGATATGAAGATGGAATAAAAGTTAAAAAAAATCTGTACAATATGTTGACATCGTAAAGATAACAGGCATATTAATATTAAAAAATGACACTAATTCCAAAACTGGCTTAACAAAATATATGTTGAGTCTTCTTTGAATGTTCGATAGAGACCGATTCCTAAATTGGTTTCAGTTCGGAGCTCACTACAGGTTTTCTCTTTAAATGTAAATAGATAGCAAACACAAAATATCTTTTTGGGGATATATGCATCGGGCTCAAAATCAATACGATGTATCTATTTGCAATGAACATTCAGGGTTGTAGTTTTAAGGGGTTACCAGCGAAGCACAGACTTGTCAAAAACAATGAATCGGCGGCTTGTGCTTTCATCTTGCCTTATCTTATCTGCACAAAAAATATTCGTACTATGGCTCAACACAAACGATCTACTTTGATATTGTTCACAAAATAAAAATTGGTCATTATATGGGTTACCGGTACATGGCACGTCTGCATAGTTAATAGAACAGAATATAAGATATAGTCTATAAATACGTGTCACGAAATCACTACTTTTAGACGGAAAATCTAAGATCCAAAGAGCATCGTTCTTCTTGTTTACCATTAGTTTATGGAATTGGCAACATATTTGTATTGAACAATGATATTTTTCATAGTTATAAAATGTTCTTCGGAAATGCTGTTTTTACATTCATAACGTAATGAGGTATGTGTAACTGTCAAGATATACGCATATATATATTAAACAGTAAACACTATCTATACCGTTACCTATTTAATTAACACGACTAGTGCCAAATGTGGAACAAAATCTGCTTACCCTTTCGGAGCACCGGATAATTCCAAAATTTTGGGTTGGGTTCGTGTTGCTCAGTCTTTAGTTTTCTATGTTTTGCTTTGTGTTCTATTGTTGCTTTGTCTTTTTAGCCTTGGCCCTGTCAGTTTATTTTCGTTGTATGCCTCTCAAAGTCCTTTGGTTTGTTTCGCCTCTCCTTAAACATGTATTATATGTACGCAGTTTTAGTGAAATACATTTATTATTTAAGCCATTTTGAGAAACAATTTGTTATGCGTTTTTTTGTCAATAGACACGTCTTTCGTAGGATAAAAAAAAGCAAATGCATAAAAAACATAAAATGAAATATATGATACACCAAAAACTTCTGAAATACAAATCATAGAACGTTTCAATTTTGTAAATGAATTCATCTATATCACCACTGTCAATAAATAATCAAAGATTTCTAACGAGATTGTAAACAACAATTCCTCAATCTCATATACATAAGAATAACGACCAGCAGATGAAACAATGTCAGGAATATACACAATTCTTAGAAACATAAACAAATATCACATTTGTAATAAAAAAAAATACTGACCAATTACCAAGCAATAAATGATTTCTGTTATTAAAATGTCATGGTCTATTTCATATTTTAAACATTAAATATGACCTAATAACAAGTTTAATAATATCCGTGATTGATTGACAGACATCACAACAGTTCTGTAGAACATCTGCCAGTTAATGTTCGTGTTTTGCCATGAATTTGTCAGCATCTCTTTGCCTTATGAGTTTCTGTATTCCTTTGGTAAAGTCTGTTATTTGTGTATAGGGATAAATCTAATTATAAGTGAAAATAGAAAGCGTGCCATAGCAGCTCCGTTATATTTTATCGCAGCTTAATCTGTAAATGTTTTCTTTTCTGTGTTACTGAGTATCAACGAAATAACAATCTTTTACATTAAACCCAAAATAAAAAAAAATAAAAAATCATCACTTCTGAAAAAAATTATTTTGAATATAAACATATAATAAATATACTATAGACACCAATAAAAATTTACAAAAGGCCAAAATGGTCCATGTCCCAAAAGGCGTTCTATTTCTAAACTTTTTGTTTTTTTTTTGTTTTTTGTCTTTATATGAATGACGAGGGATATTGGGTACATTTTTCCAAATTTTCCAAAACTAAAGAGTAGTTAAGTTCTGCAAATGATTTCGGGGACAATGTTTTCTATGAAAACAATTGAATTTTACTGATAAGAAAACAAATAATTTTGTTAACTTTGTATGATAGAATCTACACGGGCATACACCTGAAATTGACGTGCATAATAAGTAATTGGAAGTGTAAATCACGAAACGTACCTAACAGGATTATGATGACAAAAACGTATTAAATTCTTCTGGTAAAATATATTTATTTTTTGGGATTGAAATTGATACTATCTATTTGAATGCTAATAATAGGAAACTAAAATTTATTTATTGTAATAAAGTAAAAAAACGACAATGACAAATTTCCTATTTTTTTTAGCATTGCATATTTTTTCCGCTGAATGCGTCATAGTTATTTCTAGTGATCATTAGTCTTAGTAAATAGCTTGCAATCCTTTAAAATAACATCTGTAAAGCTCTTGAAATCTGTCCAAACACTGGTAAAAATCGTGTTATTTTTTCTAGTGGTAAGCTGTGATGCAGTTAAATATAAATGTAGTAATCAGTACGAGAATGGACCGTTCCTACGATCCAATTTAGATCAATAACAAACGTTTCATCTTTGTCAAACTGTCTGAGTTCATGCGTTATTATTACCTCAGAAGAATATTACTATATCGAATTAAACAGTTTCACAATGGTGACGAACACTTTGGTAATTTAAAAAAAAATGAAGTAAAATGAAGAAGATTCTGCCGGACTTTAGAAAACCTTATTGATGTCACAGAAAAAATACAACACCTTAACGATAAATAAATCATAAAGAATATAGACACAAGAAACAACAGAAGAGAAGACACTACAAAGTAAAGCTGAGTTAAGCTCATCTCTTCGAATAAAAAAAAGAGAAACATTTGGTTCAACTATTCTACTGGTGACTGAAGTATATTGTTTTGGTGTGAGACAACGATACACAAGTTTGAACTCGAATTTATCATCAACAGTATGATAAACAGAAACACTTGTAATTATCAAATGAAAATCTCCCATTTGTAAAGAAAGTTTCAAGCTGAATATGTTTTCAAAACAAAACGTTTATTTTTATTATTTAAGCCATAAACTTATCTAAGGAAGAAACTATTTTTGAATACAATTGATATCTATAACAATTATTAATAAAGTTCTTTACACAACTATTTGTCTAAACTTGATATATTATTTTTTGTTTAAAAAAAACTTAACGTAGCTTTATTAACCCCTTATCAAGACTCAAAGCAATCTAATTAAAAACCAATCTCTCATCGCTCCTGTTTTCTGATATGTCGCGGCGTGGGAGATCTAACGAAACCCGCTTTGAGGTCACGATTATCGCAAGACTGTCGCACGACTGTCACAAGACCAACTTGCGACAAACCTACGACAGTACAATTATACTTTTTTTTCTGTCTTGTACCTATCGTGGGACCATCGGGGATATGTCGATATGTTTTTTAATCTTCGGTTGAAACACCTTTTAAAAAAGGCTGGGTCTGCCCCTGGTATGTACCCATAGGTAGTCCAGTGGATAGTTTACATTCATGAAATATTTGTCACTGGTCATTAGGCAACCAATAATCTACCAATTTATGACGAAATATATCAAATTGCTTTATTAATAATTTCCCTTCAAAAGATTCATGGTTGACTCGTTTTGTGTACAAAGTAATTGCATGAAAGATAAAGGATTACAGATTTTGATGTAGTTGTATTTTAATCAAGGTATAAAGAACCATAAGTGTTACTCTTTATTTTAATGAAAGAAACTTTTAATCGTAAAAAAAAATTGGATCAAAAGACGATTAGTAGGATGTTAAGAATTGATGTTCACAATAAAACTATTGAAATCCTTTCATTAAATGTATGTGGTATAAAAACAAAACTTTTGTATCCTGAATTTAAGTCATTATTAGATAACCATGACATTGTTTGTTTAACAGAAACAAAACTAGATGATGTAGACGAAATAGATTGTGATAATTTTATTTTTCATTATAAAAACAGAAAGAAGCTAGCAAATCACAAATCTGGTGGTATTGCTTTGGGTTTTTAAAAATATTTAGACAAGTATATTAAATATATTCAGTCAGACTGCCAATTTGTACTTTGGTTTAGTATAGACAAAAAAGTTTTAGATTTACCAAAAGATGCTATTTTTGGAATTATATATATCCCACCGATAAATACTTCATATACATCAGAAGATGCATTTACTGAAATTGAATTGGAATTACAAATTTTTTGTAGTAAAACAAACTATATTACTATGCTTGGCGATTTTAATAGTCGCACGGGAAATTTGTCTGATTTTTATAACATTGATAAAGATAGTTCTTTTGAAAATAATTTCACAGATTATAATGAATTAAGTGATGTTGATGTTTTAGATGAACTTGGTATACCAAGGCTGAGAAATAGTATAGATACTGTAGTAAATGGGTATGGAAGAAAATTTATTGATTTTTGTAAAAATAACAGAATGTTTATTCTTAACGGTAGACTGGAAGAAAACAAAACAGGTAGTCCAACTAGTAGAAATTCTAGCGTTATTGACTATGCGTTGAGTTCTACTCATTTTTTATACAACATTTGTAAACTTGAAGTGTTAAATTTTTGTAAACTATTTTCAGATGTACACTCTCCTTTGTCTCTTCAATTGTATACAAATAATGAAATAAAAGACAAATTGTTAACAGAAACATTTTGTTGTGGTGACGAAAGAGCAAATAAATGGAAAAATGAAAAATGTAATGAGTATAAGAACAATATACTAGATAGAAATAAAGTTGATGATATATGTAATAGATTGTCTGCATATGTAAATGATGTAAATAATGTTACTAAATATGATATGAATAACATTGTTACTGATATTTGTGATACTTTAACCGAATCTGCCAAGGCAACATTCGGAACTTCGACATTTAATAAAACTATGTTTAAGTGCTCAAAGAACCAGTTTAGTAAAGACTGGTACAATAAAGATTGTAAAAAAGCGCAACGAGAATTTAGAAAATCTCAGAGGTTATACAAACATTATGGGTCGAACATTTTTAAAGAACGACTTAGACAAAGTGAATTGCATTATAAAAAAGTTATGGATGTTAATATCAAGAATCATAATACTGAAATGAGTAAAAAGATGAAGGGATTGAAAACAAAAAATCCAAAAGAATTTTGGAAATTGTTCAATAGAGGTAGAAAAAGAGAGAAAAGCAATATTTCACTGCAAAATTTATTTGATTTTTTCAAGGACTTAAACAAAAATAAGTTCGAAAATGAGTTTTTGATAGAAAACGATGTAAATTCTGATACAGTAAATGAAAATTTGAATTGTCCAATAACCCGGGATGAAATTTTGAAAGCTGTAAAAAAAGCTAAAAATAATAAATCACCGGGTGAAGACCAAGTAATTAATGAATATATTGCTTCTTCTCTTGATTGTATGGTTGATATTTATGTATATTTATTTAATATTGTATTTGATACGGGAATCTTGCCTGAGGCTTGGCTTATTGGAAATGTAATACCTATTTTCAAAAACAAGGGGAGTAAATTAGACGCCAAAAATTATAGACCGATTACACTTTTGTCTTGTCTAGGGAAAGTTTTCACGTCAATTCTTAACGACAGACTTGGGGATTTTATTGAAAATTATAACATCTTAAACGAAAACCAGGCAGGTTTCCGGCAAGGTTATTCCACAACAGATCATGTTTTTTCATTACATGCTTTATTTGAATTATTGCGGGTGAAAAAGAAGAAATTATTTTGTGTATTTGTCGACTTCGAAAAAGCTTTTGATTTTATTCATCGAAACTCATTATTTTTTAAACTGATATTAAACCATGTGAACGGAAAATTTCTAAGAATTATTAAAAATATGTATGATGATGTCAAATCTAAAATTGTTCATAATTCAGAAGTTTCTGATATTTTTGCTTGTGAAACAGGAGTTAGACAAGGGGAAAACCTTTCTCCTTTGCTTTTCTCCCTGTATCTAAATGATTTACAAGAATTTTTAGAAAACTCTAATATTGAAGGAATTCAGTCTGTAACAAAAGATATTGAAAATGAACTTTTTGTATATTTTAAATTTTTTCTGTTATTGTATGCTGATGATACAATACTACTTTCTGAATCTAGCCATGATTTACAATGTATGTTGGACAAATTTTCAGAGTATTGTAAACAATGGAAATTAAAAATTAATATAAATAAAACGAAAATTATGATATTCTCAAAAGGTAGAATACCTAGAAACTTGTTATTTAATATAGATGGAAATGAAATTGAGATAGTCAGTAGTTATAAATATCTTGGTATTGTATTTTCTAGAAGTGGCTCATTTCTTTCCACCAGAAAATATCTTCGTGACCAGGCGATTAAAGCAATGTATGCTGTGATAAAAAAATCCAGATTAAATAACTTGTCGATCGAGTGCCAACTCGATATGTTTGATAAGGCTATTGTTCCTATACTAACGTATGGGTGTGAGATATGGGGATTCGAAAATTTAGATATTCTTGAGAGAGTTCATTTGCGTTTTTGCAAACATATATTGAGGTTAAAAAATTCAACCCCCAATTTTATGGTCTATGGGGAATTGGGAAGATGTCCCATTTCTGTTACCGTCAAGTCACATATGATTAATTTCTGGTGTCGTTTACAAGAAGGAAAAGAGAGCAAAATATCATGTTTATTATATAAGCTGTTATATGTAAATTTTAATAACTATGGTTATGATAGTAAATGGATATTATATATAAAGAAAATTTTTGATGATTGTGGAATGTCAAATATATGGCAAAGTCACAACTTATTTGAGAAACGTTGGGTTGTATTGAGTGTTCAGCAAAGATTAAGAGATCAGTTCATTCAAGAATGGTCAACAGAAATGAACACTTCGCCCAAGGGGCTGTGTTATAGATTGTACAAAAATGTTTTTAAATTTGAACACTATTTATCAGTACTACCATTTAATTTATTAATAACCTTATGTAAATTTAGATGTGGGAATAACCGTATGCCCATCGAGACGGGAAGGTGGCGCAACATACCAAGATCTGACAGATTGTGTCACCTTTGTGGCTCAGCTGACATTGGTGATGAATACCATTATATCATGTCTTGTAAATATTTCAAAGATGAAAGATGCAAATACTTACCTCATTATTGTAATAAAAATATAAATGTTATCAAATTCAAACAAGTATGTTCAACCCAAAATATTGTTGAACTTGAGAAACTTTGTAGATTTATTAAATCTATTTCTGTGAAAGTCTATCCTCCTGGTTAATACAACTATATATGTTTATTTATCATTTGTGTAAATATTTATCATATTAATTTTGTATTTCACACATGCTATGTCTTATATATGTTATATATATTATTGTAATATCTTCTCTGTAACTATGTTTTTGGTTTATGAGAATAAAGAATCATTCATTCATTCATTCAGAATCTGTTTGAAAACTAATTACAAACTATTTAGTTAAATTTGGAACACAGAATTTTTTCAAAATAGCCAGTAGCAATTGTTGTTCTAATATCTTGATTACGATACAATGAAATCTTACCCTTGTGGTCATTCATGCGTAGTTACTTAGTACACGGAAAAGTATGTACTATGAAAATTAGAAGGCAAATTCAAGCAATTTGATTGGACGAGAAGTTGTAAGTATGTGCTAAGTTAAAACCAAAGATCGCCAAAATGCAGTGTGATTTTTGTCCGAAATTGAATTCAAAGAACGTAAGCGATATATTAAATATACAATGGAAATTGTCAGTGGTATTTTGTAACTGCTTGTAATGATCAATATCAAAGAATATGGCTACGTTTTATTTTAAATTCCATATACCATTGTTAATTAACAATAGGTTTGAATTATACAAAATGTTTGTTTAAAAACTAGTGCGATGTAAAGTGAGCAGCAGCTGCGGTACTCACTGATTACTGATATAGTTATTGAAACTTTGATCAGAAACTGTTGTTTATTCTTCAGTTTTCTATGTTGTGTTATGTGTACTATTGTTTGTGTATTTGTCCTTTCCATTTTTAGCCATGGCGTTGTCAGTTTATTGTCGATTTATGAGTTTGACTGTCCCTCTGGTATCTGTCCCTCTTTTAGCAAATAATTTATAGATCAATTTGACGCAATTTCAGCCTTAACTGGTTGACATTTCGGAATTGGTACTTAACGATTCTGATAGTCGTATATGTGACACAAATCAATAAAGCATAAGGGGTAAAATAAAGGCCCCTGATTTTACTAACAATTACAACCGACATAGTTGACATTAGAAAACGTAGAAATTGCAATGGCCGTGTTTGGTAAGTTTCAAACTATAACTGTACATAGAATATGAAATACTAGATTATTATTATATTTTTTTTTCATTACGATATAATAAGTGTTACATCGACAGTTAAGATATAACATTAGATTTTGACATTTGATTGATTTAAAAAAGCTATATAAGATAAGTTAATAGATGCAAATCTATCTTGTAATTATTAAGGTCATTATTTCCAGTTAACAAACCACTCTCAGGAATAATATGTATATGTCGTAAAATTAAGATTATAAAATACAGTATTAAGCCCGCCATCTTGATTTTATTGACCACTCTGAAAAATCATTTTTACCAACAACATTTATATCAGTAAGCTTGACGGTATACTTGTGAATTTTAACCTATTTTGTAAGTAAATGTAAGGAGAGACGTACGGTGTTCAACAATTAGGCAATCGCCAACATGCACTGTGGTTCTTGTCACCGTTTCTATAACATAAATTTAACCATTGTGTTCTAGAACACGTTATCATCAAAACTTGTACATGATCGGATTTGTCGTTTGTAATCGAGACAGTCCGTGAACATCGGTTGTTTAGCTTGCATTTTGGAAAAGGGTGTGTAATGTTATCATGTGTTTCCCTAATGAGATATCCTTTTTAAATTCTTATTTTAATTTTTAATTAATTTTAGGAGACAATCAAATTAATCAACTGATGAAGGATAAAGAGCGTTCAAACATTTATTTTTGTTATTTCACTTTTTGTTTATATGGTATATATAAAAACATGAAGGCCATCCATGATCTTAATTTAGAACCACAATCATAACAATTTCATAAGACGTCTGAAAATACTTTGAAAATGAGAAAAGTTATCAGCGTGGGAAAAAGCCTGTTCTGTGTTCACGTGCTTTGTTATAATTAAATAATCAGTACGAAACGGATTGTTCCTAAAATAGAAAAACAAGTTTCCTGTATTATTCAGCCGTTCGAATACAAAAACCATGATTTTTTTTTAAAAGCATATACATATGCCAAAAGAACTAACAATGTTTCCACGTGTTTCGGATGTACGAAATTTATAAATATATTTTTATGTTCCTTAGACCAAAACATTAATGTCAGTCACATATTAACCCCACAAATGATACTTTGATGACTGTCATTTTGGAAACTTTAGAAACCATTGTTGTTGAAGGAAAAGAATCATATGGACGTTAGAAAAACAATACCGTTGCAAACAATGAAAGTTAATTATAAAAAACAATGTTCAAAAATCACTTCAAAGTAAAGTTATATTGACAACTCTATCCGTAACAAAATAAACATTTGGAGGTCAACTATGGTGCTCTCGAACAGTTACTGCTTAACGTGTGAACTTACATATATTTTTAGGGAATAAGGCATCAACATGAGAACTAAAGTTTGAACCCGAAATAAATATATCATACTAGACTGAAATTATTGATACGTAAATTATGAAATAAAAAACTTGCTTTACCAAATTTTAAAGAAAATCCGATACAGTAAAAGTAAGGAAAACAATGGATAATTGGATACAAAAATCATTTAAAAAATCGCACGGAGTTTCGCCAATAAAAATCTTGTATTCAAATTTCTGCATGGGTATTTTTAAGTCTAAACATACCATCTTAGTTTAATTTTCAAGTTTAAGTTCTTATTTCGTTTTTTTTTTAAATATTTATTGAAAAGGTTATTGAAATGAAGAAAACTAGAAATAAAATATTCTGCGTTTTCTTTTTGCAGTAAACTATTTGTATTGATAAGAAAACAACACTCGGTAAATATCAAGCCTATCTAGTAGGTTTTTGTAAGCTTGATAACATATATCAAATTCTAACAATTCTGAAAAAAAATGTTATCATTAATGTACCAAGTCAGGAATATTAAAACGTGTACTAGCATATTGCAAAAGCATGTGTTCCTGTTTTCACAGTTCAGGATATAAAACAATGCAATGGTAGGATTATACTCAAGTCTTTGATTAATCATCTTTGAATCAAAAACAACTATAACAAAATATACACACAATAAAAAAACAAACAAACAAACAAACAAACAAATAAACAAAAGGGTGCAGCTATATGTCTTCTAAAAAGAATATTTTGAAAAATTGAACTATAAAAAAATCAAGATATGTAAATAGTATTTTTTCAGCATTGATTTTTTTTCGTCTGATTTTTTTATTGTTATTTACACTGATCCTTATTCTAAATAATTTATTAACTTGAAATCCTATATTACAAAGTATGCAAAGCTTTTGAAATCTATCAAAGCTATTTGAACTGGAAAAACGTATTTTATGTTTGCACGTGCTTAGCTGTGACAAAGTCAAATATAAATTTAGGAATCAGTACACATTATTTTTTTTCATTAATTGATCTTGGATTATAACTAGCTGTCAGAAACTGCGAGTACTTTCAAATCTGTACTTAGTGTCTTCTTTAAAAAAAAAATGTTTTGGAATATATAAGTACTCATCCACGTCTACTTCGTGTTTTCGTTCGATGTATTTCTATTTGTATCCATCTGGTGAATTAAACCTCTTGCCATTGATTCTTATAGTTTTTTCGTATGTTGTTCTGTCACACCACTGTTCCATGTTAGGGAAGGCTTGAGCGCTTAAAAACATGATTAGCCCCACAACATGTCCCAAAGAAGGAGTCTGTAGTTCAGTGGTTGTCGTTGGTTAATGTAAATCATCTTCAAATTTGGTTGTTTTTCTTAAACTAGCCTGTTTTCTTAATTGAATTGTTTCATGTTTCATGTCGGATCCCTGTTTAACGGAGTATTGGTTTTTATCATTGTAGAAGGCCAAACTGTTGCTTATAATTGCTTACATCAACTTTTGATTTTGCGGGATAGTTATGTCTTTGGCTATATCACCACATCTTTATATTCTTCTATATTTACAGACACCAGGGAAGTGCATATACGCATATACGCGTGCATTAAGTGCGCAAAATGTATATTGACGAGAAACCAACGGAAAAGGAAAACCAAATGGATGCCACAGAGGAAAAAAAATAGACAACTCCATTACGACATGAAACAATAAGAAAGCAGACAATAGAACAGAACACTGCAAATTAAAGTTAAGTTTAGTCTTCAAACAATAACATAAGAAACTTGAGTTCAACTGTTTCACTAAAGAATATTGTTAGTTATTTATCATCGCTACACAAGTTTGAGCTCCATTTTTCTTCATTTAAAAAATCTTCATACCAACCGCCCTCGTTACTAACTGAAAACAAAAAGATTGTCGTCTAGAAATAAAGTTGTGTCTGTGAAGCTTTTAGGTCTATAATAAAGCCACATTTAAGTTGACATATCATTTACAACATACAAATTTTGGAAAATGACTTAAGATTATTTTAGAATCGTCTTAATGATCAGCTGTATTCGTGTGTTCCGGTGAAGATATATAATAATATATATTTTATTGAACAGTAAAGCATTTGTATACCCTAAAATACTAATGAATATTCATTAATTTGAATACCAAATTAGATGCACGACATACATTGTACATGTATACAGTTTTGTATAATAATACATTTGTCTTAGTCGTCACCAGAAACACTAGTAGTGTACTGGTATTTGCCACTGGATACGTCTTTGTTATAGAAGGTACATTACATGAAAAAAATATTGCAGGAAGTATAGAATAACGTCAAAGATGTCCGAAATTCAGTTCATAGAACGGTATATTTAACCAGATGGTGATTTGTCAGTTGTATTTTTATCCGCTTGTAATGATAAACATCACACAATGTTTCATTACGAAGGCGCCATCAAGACTGCTAGATTTCATTTTAATTTATAAAGATCATTGTTAACTTTTAAAAATGTATGTCTTAAATACAAGCGAGTTGAAAAGACCTGCATGATCAGCTGCGGTACCAGGTAACTTATATGATTATTGGAACTTTGATCAGAAACTTTAATAGATGACTTATACATCGATTTGACGTAGTTTCAGCTAATATTGGTTGAATTCGCAATTTGTACTTAACAATTCCGAATAAATAACTATTATTTTGAAGAAGTCATATAACATTGAAATGGCAATGATCAGTGTATGGTAAATATGTTTTCAGGGTAGAATTGTACATAGAAAAATAAAATATAAAAGGAGAAGTTTACATTTCATCCCTACATTAAAAGTATTAAATTGACAATGTGGATATAACTTGAAATTTCGACATTATTTTTAGTTTTTATATAAGACCACTGGCAGGTATTGGTATCTAAGATGCAAGTATATCATGTAATTTGTAAGGCCATCATCTCGAGTTGGTAGACTATTATTAGTCATCATTTTTATCAATTACTACATATAATAAATGTAAAGGTATACTTATAAATTATGTCCTGCATATGTTGTGCCAGACGATAATCACGTTATATCTATGATGCACAAAACATTTTCTTATTTTGTCTTTAAAAAATCATCCATTTAGGTTTAAATTAATTTGGCAGAGTTACTTTAATACCGATAGAAAAAATTAATAGTAATATCACAATGTCCAACCAAGAATTGCTTAAATTTGTAGAAGGTTGCCTGCATTTGAAAAAAATTTAATAGAAGTTCTTCTTTTATCTAGAATCATAGATGAATTATAGCCACATTACGCTGCTTTTTTAAAGTTCGATACCCATATCGTAAACTGCTAAATATTAAACACAAGGAGATGTGGTATCATTGACAATGCAATAACTATCCACCAAATTATCAATGTAAGCAATTATCAACACCGTATGACCTTCAACAAGGTAGCAATTATTAACAACCGTCCGACCTTCAACCATGAAAAACCCATACCGTATGATCGTGTTTATTACAAAACTATTATATGCATCGAGAATTCCTTCAATTTATTTAGAGTTTGCATGATTCTCATGTTTGCATTACTTGTTTTTTTTCTCTAAATCACTAGTAGTTGATTGATAGAGCATATGACACTGTGTCTGTATCATAAATGATATAATTGCTGGTTCATTTAAAGTTGTGAAATCTTAATTTTAAAGATTAAAATTTTATATCTAAAATGGATTTCCTTGGAGACAATAGTTGTCTTGTTAAAAACAAAATTGTAATCTACATTACATAAAAGAACAAATTGCTGTTTGATGATATAGAGTAAATCGTGACATAAAATTTTGTTAAAAGACAAAAATGTTTTAACATATGAATGCTTCGATTTATTTTGTTCTTTAAAACATCTATCCTCGTATTGAATTAAAAAATGTCATTATTTTTCATCATATTGACGTCATATAGCATTGTTAAAAACAATTCCAGTTGCTAAAATGATACGAATTGGCAGTACGTGATAATGTACTGAAATATGATCTACGTGCTGTTTTGTCATAATGGCGCTAGAAAAGGTGAAAATGTGATCGTTGCCTTTGAGTGCAGAACCAGAACAAAAGTTTTGGTAAATGTAGTACATGACACATGATCCGTAGACTCGCAGGACTATGGCCAGATTTAGCTAGCTATTTAAACAAGTTTGATCCACTATTTTCAAAATATGAACAGTCCTGTACAAAGTCTGGAATATGACAGTTGTTATCCATTAGTTTGATGTTGCCATTTGATTAGGGTCTTTCCGTTTTAAATTCTCCGCGGAGTTCAATATTTTGGCGATTTTAGTTTTTACCCTGTATTTGAAATACTCACATGGTCAACATGAAAACTTTGTTTATACTTTTTTGGAATTTTTCTTTTAAGGATTCTATTCTACATGCATTACATACTTACGAAGATGTAATAGTGAGATTTGTTTTATATCTTTTGGAATTTGTTTATTCATTTTAACAAAGCTCTGTTATATTAAGCGCTGCATTTGACCTTTCCATCTAACATGTTTAATAGTAGTGTAGAGATTTATGTAACAAAGAATACTTCTGTAATGAATTTAATTGCAGAGAAAAGAAATATCAACTTAATTAGCGCAGTCTTCAGCATATAGTACTGCCACCGCAGATGGAGTAAAAAAAAAAAAACATTATTCATTAAAATAGATTTCAGTGTTAGAAATTGATATGTAGAGAAAACGTTATTGTATCTCTATATATCTATATCATAAAGCATTCTTGTCATTTGTCCTCAGTAAAGCTCTTTAAAATCGGTTAATTAGTTTGCATAGTTTGAAAAACGCGAGCTAGGTTTGCACGTGCTCCTCAAATGAGATATACTGTTATGTTGAATTAAATTGTTTAATATCAAGGGGGTTACCGAACCAACAAATGGAGAAGGACAACAAGGCGTTTTAATATTTATAATAAGGAAGACAGATCTCAGTGAGCACTGTGTTGTCATTGATGTTACAACAGTTTGTATTGGAACTTTACTGAGATACAGATATAAATTCAAATGTCAACTTATTGGTGGTTTTGAAATCTGTTTAGATATAATATGATGTGGTATTCTTGCCAAATAGACAACTCTCCATCCAAGGCACAATTTGTTAAAGGAAACCATTGTAGGTCAAAGTACGGCCGTCAACACATTGCATTGGCTCACACCGAATAGCAAGCTATAACAAGTCCCAAGACTAAGGTTAAACCATTCAAATTGGAAAAGCAACTGTCTAATTTATATAAAAAACGAGAAACGAGAAACAATTATGAACCACATCAACAACGACAACCACTGAACATCAGGTTATGGTATGACAGTTGTTATTCATTCGTTTGATGTGTTTGAGCGTTTGTTTTTTTCATTTGAATAGGGCCTTTCCATTTTTAATTTTCCTCGGAGTTATATATATTTTTTTGGATGTTACTTTTTTGTAGACCTCATTTTTACATCTGTATTGCTACAGACCTCATTGATTAAGCAACGGCGATATACACAGTGATTTAAAGTGAGGGTTTAGACATAAACAGTTACCTTTTGTAATAAAGTCAAAACTAAAAGCAGATTCATATAAGAATATAAAACTAATTCAAATAAATGCAACAGCAGTATACCCTGTTAAAAAGTCATAAATCGAAAGTGAGAAAACTAAAACCGAGGGAAACACATCTACTATAAGAGAAAAACAACGAAAGAACTTAAACACTGAATTGCAACAAAAACAAACACAAACATAAAATAGAAACGAACTATTTGATAACAAATGTCACATTCTTGATTTGGTACAGGACATTTTAAGAAAATTGGTGGGTTGAAACTGGTTTTGTGGCTTGTCAAACCTCACGCTTTTATGACAATGTTAAACAATATCGCAAAACTGACATTATTACATGACAGGAATACAGTACAAATAAATGCAATAACCCTCAGGACAGAGAAAACAAGATGACAAATGAACCCATATAACTTATGTTCTTGATATAGGCACAGGAGTTAAATTGAAAAGCATATAATATACAGATTGAAGACATAGTGATGATTGCTGTTGCTGGGAAAAAAAATTGATGCCATGTAAAGTCTTTAATTTTAATTAAGAAATAATTGATGCAAAGTATACTTTATTGTAGTTTTAACATGTGTATGCGTTATATTCGTGATAGCGATAGTGAGGGCTAAAATAACACGAATATAATGCCTACCCATGTTAAAACTACAATAAAGTATGCTTGCATCAATTATTTCGATTCTGATTAGGACAATTAAGGTAATTTCTATGTCCGATGTGTATATAGTGTAGATCGTTTGTGTAGGCTCTTCCATGAACCTCTCCTTTTGTTTGTAAAGAAGCAAACGACTTGCACTGTGATTTTTCAGAGGGAGGAGTTTGATTAGCCAGCATGAAGGGTTGTCGTATCTAGGTCAAATATGTCAATTTCGAAATGCAACACATTACAGTCATGATAAAGGAATTAGTAACAACATGTGCATCATTTACGAGTTTGAAAGTGTTTTAATTTATTGAAATATACTAAATGCATGCCAATTTGATCAAATTCATAATTCTGCAGTAGTCAATATACGCATTTGCAAACACATATTGTTGGATTTAGAGCATGGGTTTATGCACAAAACGAAAGAAAACGTCATATTAGAATAAGAGTTTACATTATGTTTATATGTGCATTCATTTTACAGATGCAAAGTGTGTGTTCGTTGTAGTCGTTATGTTTGTAAAGTCACCCATAAATTGTGAAGATTTATCACCAGTAATATGATTCTGCATATGATAGTTTGACTGTGTGATATAACTGTTTGGCCAATATAATTTGTGAAATCCTAATTGTTAAGATTGATATCTAATATTTTAACTAGATTTTCTTGGTTCAAAACTGTAATCTACATCACACGAATTAACTGCATGTTGTACAATAATATAAGGTAAATCGTGAAAGAAAAAATGTCGTTGAAAGACTTGGAAGCATTTAAGAAAAATGAGTGCATTTTATTTTATTTTGTTCTTTTACGAATCCATCCTCGTATAAAATTAGACAGTTTCTTTGATTTTGCCTCACAATGACGTCTTCTTGCATTGATTTATACAATGTTACTTGCTATAAAGAAACGTATTGTCAGTTCGCAATATTGCACTGAAATATTAACTTCATTTCTGTTTCATCATTTTTGTGCAAACAAAAGAATCTTAGACATCTTTTCTAGTGATTGCAGTATTGGTTGTATAATGTTGACATTGATTCAAAACAAAGGTTTGGATTAATATCGCAGAAGACACATGATACGTAGCTACGCAGGAGTAGGGCCAAATTATTCTGTATTGGAATCCTCACATGGTCAAAATGAGAAAGTTATCAACTCCTATTTGAATTTTTATATAGAGGATTCTATTTTAAAAACACAATAAGACAGTTTTATATACGTTCAAACTCTGAAAATGAGTTGGTTAACAATGTTCCTATCATAGATACCAGGACTAAATTTTGTATATACGACAGACGCGCGTTTCGTCTACAAAAGACTCATCAGTGACGTTCGAATCCAAAAAAGTAAAAAACAAGGCCAAATAAAGTACGAAGTTGACGAGCATTGAGGACCAAAATTCCTAAAAGTTTTGCCAAATCCAGCTAAGGTAATCTATGCCTGAGGTAGACAACGTATTGTTTGCTTAATTCAATCTGAACTGTCGTTTTAAATCATCTGTTTGCATTTATGATAAGTTGGTTTTAACGTCGAAAACAGTTATTAAAATTATAAGATTTTTCTTTTTGTAGAAAAACCTGGTCTGTTTAATTAGTCAATACATTTGACCTTTAATTTTTTTTACTATTGATATGTAATAGTGTAAAGAGTTATATAACAAGGCATAATCCTTTAATGAACTTCTTTTAATACAGTGAAAAGAAATGCAAACCTAATTAGCGCTATCTGTAGTATGTATTATTTCAAACCCAGATGAAATAAAACAACATATATTTTTTTTAAAAATAGATTTTAGATTTGGAAATTGTTCTGTAGAGAAATGGTTAATGTGTCTTTGCTTCGAAATCAATAAAACATTCTTGTCGTTCTTTCTACGCAAAGCTCTTGAAAAATGCTTGCATTAGAAAATAGCGTGCTAGGTATGCACGTGCTCCACTAATGAGATATACTCCATTAAAGTTATGTTTATTTTAATGTTTTAAGTTGAATGTTTAAGATGTTTTAAAACTAACAACTCCAAATTGAGGTAGGAAAAAGCGTTCTAATATTTATAAAATAAAGACGACTTGTATTAGTATTCATAGTATGTTAAAACAGTTTGATTTAGATTGTTACCTGGATGGAGAGTTGTCCCATTCGCACTTATACCACATCGTCCTATAGCTAAAACAGTTTGATTTAGAATCAAACCAGAAATACAAATATAAATTCAATGCAGTAGAAAGTTTTTTTCACCAACATGGTATAGAATTTTGTCTTTTAACATACAAAAACATTTGATCTTTTGATATTTTAAAATAATTATCAGACTGCATATCAAACTTGATATATAAAACAATGTCAATAATAGATTTTTGATATTATTAATTCGCCATTCATAAGTTTGTGGACCATGCATATGCAGACATAAATGCATATCACTCACCAATATGATGGAAATCTTTAAAGTTTTCGAATGAATGTCAAATCACTAATCATAGACAATAAGAAAAAGAAAAATAGTATACATCATGAAATTGAAGAATGCAATAGAATCAGAAAAATATCACAAGCACTTAAGAAGTGAATATACAATTGTGTGAATTTTTAACTAACAAATTTTACAAATTGAAATTTCATATTTAGATTTTTCCCTTCGAGACTGTCATTACCGATCTTATACAACTGTGACAACGACCTACAGAACACATATCAAGCTACATTAATGATAAAAGCGTATAACAAAGAGATTATGATTGGCGAATAAGGAATCCATTTTTTACTCTGAATATGAATGATATTTGAGTAATAAATATTTTTTCAATATACTGTATAAATACAACAAATTATCTAGTTACAAAGTTCTGGAAGATAATCTATTTGCGTATTCTAGAAACAAACTTTATTTTAGATAAGATTAGTAAAACTCATTTTTTTTCATCTTTATTTACAAAAAGTTGTGCGAATTACAGCGGTATGAATAGTGATTAAAAGTGCGTTTTTAGTCATCAACTGTACGCTTTTGTAATAAAGTCAATACTTAACGTTGTTTGATATCAAAACGAAGAACTAATTCCAAAACAGGCTGACAAATGAATTTATATAACTTAGATACTTGATATAGGAAATGGATTCATTTGAAAACCGATATAAACATATACATTCAATCGATAGTGATACTTCAAATATACATATAATCGTATAAATAACAATTCATAAATCTGAAAGCAGTTCGACCTTGACAAAGGCGGATAAATGGAAATGCTACTGGAAACTGTACTATCTTGTGAAGACGGTTGGGTTATATAGATCAATGATGAAAAGGTACTAACGTTATGTATAGTGTATCTTCATCGTCAAAACAAATGATGCGGAAGTTTTGTAAGGGCTTTCAAACGTACAAATAACTTTGAACACCTTATTGGCGAATAAGGATTTAAGCGACTGATATCAATTGATTAAACCTACACAGAGATCGCATAGTTTTAAAATGAGTGTTCATTTGCATATTTGTCATGACCTCCTAGTAATTAATTTATGTTGATATAAGTGAAAGACATTTGGCATTTTTATAGTACTACTTTTATCAGGAACCCTATTGAAGTTGAAGATCTATATGACCAATGGATCTTTACAAAAGTGAACAAAAGCACCTAAAGTCAACTTTACCTGAAGAATTTTGAACGTTAGTGTCTGAATATTTTTATAATAACCAAAACTAGTATTATCAAATTGTCAGAAATGAAATACGGACTACTAGGATACTGGTTGAATATGAACATACGTTTAGAGTTGGCTAGAGGTATAGGGGGAGGGTTGAGATCTCACAAACATGTTTAACCCCGCCGCAATTTTGCGCCTGTCCCAAGTCAGGAGCCTCTGGCCTTTGTTAGACTGTATTATTTTAATTTTAGTTTCTTGTGTACAATTTGGAAATTAGTATGGCGTTCATTATCACTGAACTAGTATATATTTGTTTAGGGGCCAGCTGAAGGACGCCTCCGGGTGTGAGAATTTCTCGCTACATTGAAGACCTGTTGGTGACCTTCTGCTGTTGTTTTTTTCTATGGTCGGGTTGTTGTCTCTTTGGCACATTCTCAATTTCCATTCTCAAATTTATATCACACTTTATAAATGCGTCATCGATTAACAAAAAAACAAGCATTACTATATAACCCTGATTGTATTGTACATGTTTTGTAAATAAAGTACAGAAACTGTACGTTAAATCCGGTTGTTCAACTTTAAGAAGTTATTATAATCAATTCATTCGAAACCATTACCAACAACTGAAGCGATAAATTAAACTGTCAGATTGTTAATTTTTACATTATATTTACTTTGAGGAAAGACAGGTTCACCAACCGAGGAAGTAGCAAAGCACTTATTGTGGTTCTAACTTTGCAAACTTGATTATGGATTTAAAAAGCTGACTGTAAAACATTATTACAAAAAAGTATAATTAATTTCATTGTATAAGGTTTTGTGAAGCTGCACCAATTCCAAAACAAACAACAAGAGACAATAAAGAGAAAAAGGAAAACAAAACTGTTGATTGGATGGATATTGCTCAATTGGGTAAAGCTTCCTTTATAGTAAATGAATTGTCATTAGACACCCATTCTATTATACAATTCTGTACCAAAAACCCTATTCAAAACGTGTTTTCTATTCAAGGTTCTTTAAATCTTTTCATTTCTTTTTGATTTTTCCATTGTCTGTGTTTGCTTTGATATATTTGACTGCTAAAAGTCCGACTATGTTTGTGCATGGTAGGAAAAGGAGGAGTCACTTATTGTGGACATAGAGCAATATATTAGAATTAAGTAAAACCATTTGTTTCCGCTTTAACATAATTTGTTCTCTCTCCACATCTAACACAACTATTTGTTTCTCAAGAAACTAGGAATAAAAAAAAAAATATGCCTCTTCAATAGTTATCAAAGGTACCAGGACTATAATGTTGTACGCCCGATGCGTGTTTCGTCTTCATAAGACTCATCAGTGACGCTCATATCAAAATATTTATTAAGCCAAACAAGTACAAAGTTGAAGAGCATTGAGGATCCAAAATTCCCAAAAGTTGTGCCTAAGGTAATCAATGCCTGGTATTAGAAAATCCTTATTTTTTTCGAAAAATTCAAAATTTTGTAACAGGAAATTTATTAAAATACCACATTATTGATATTCATGTCAAAAGTTGAATGCGATGTACTTTAACTGTCTTACAGTATTTGACAATATACACAATGATGAATGTTGCTAACTAAAGATCTTGTTCGAGTTGGGCTTCGAGGTTTAGTTTATATTCCAGATTAATTTGTAGTTTGAGTTTGAGATGTTTAAAAATGCATGGGTTATAATCATCTCTTAGTTTTTAAGCTTTTATATGTTAGAAGATTTGAGATATGCGAATCAGATTATTACATACATGAAGTGGCAGTTAGGAAATGAGTGCCCTAGCGACATTCAGATAAAAGTAAGAATCAGGAAATGAGTGCCCTAGCGACATTCAGATAAAAGTAAGATTCAGGAAATGAGTGCCCTAGTGACATTCAGATAAAAGTAAGAATCAGGAAATGAGTGCCCTAGCGACATTCAGATAAAAGTAAGATTCAGAAAATGAGTGCCCTAGCGACATTCAGATTAAAGTAAGATTCAGGAAATGAGTGCCCTAGCGACATTCAGATAAAAGTAAGATTGAGGAAATGAGTGCCCTAGTGACATTCAGATAAAAGTAAGATTCAGGAAATGAGTGCCCTAGCGACATTCAGATAAAAGTAAGATTCAGGAAATGAGTGCCCTAGCGACATTCAGATAAAAGTAAGATTGAGGAAATGAGTGCCCTAGCGACATTCAGATAAAAGTAAGATTGAGGAAATGAGTGCCCTAGTGACATTCAGATAAAAGTAAGATTGAGGAAATGAGTGCCCTAGCGACATTCAGATTAAAGTAAGATTCAGGAAATGAGTGCCCTAGCGACATTCAGATAAAAGTAAGATTGAGGAAATGAGTGCCCTAGTGACATTCAGATAAAAGTAAGAATCAGGAAATGAGTGCCCTAGCGACATTCAGATAAAAGTAAGATTCAGGAAATGAGTGCCCTAGCGACATTCAGATAAAAGTAAGATTCAGAAAATGAGTGCCCTAGCGACATTCAGATTAAAGTAAGATTCAGGAAATGAGTGCCCTAGCGACATTCAGATAAAAGTAAGATTGAGGAAATGAGTGCCCTAGTGACATTCAGATAAAAGTAAGATTCAGGAAATGAGTGCCCTAGCGACATTCAGATAAAAGTAAGATTCAGGAAATGAGTGCCCTAGCGACATTCAGATAAAAGTAAGATTGAGGAAATGAGTGCCCTAGCGACATTCAGATAAAAGTAAGATTCAGGAAATGAGTACCCTAGCGACATTCAGATAAAAGTAAGATTGAGGAAATGAGTGCCCTAGTGACATTCGGATAAAAGTAAGATTGAGGAAATGAGTGCCCTAGCGACATTCAGATTAAAGTAGGATTCAGGAAATGAGTGCCCTAGCGACATTCAGATAAAAGTAAGATTGAGGAAATGAGTGCCCTAGTGACATTCAGATAAAAGTAAGATTCAGGAAATGAATGTCATAGTGACATTCAGATAAAAGTAAGATTCAGGAAATGAGTGCCCTAGCGACATTCAGATAAAAGTAAGATTCTTTTTTAGTGACTACACCCTTGTTTTTCGAATATTTGTCATCGTGTGCCTCTGGAATATTCTTAATCGAGTTTATCATGTAAGACACATTGCTGTTTTACTATATACCGAGACTTCAACAAGCCAACTGTAGTTCATATAGGAGATTTTTTTTAATGTGAAAACATACCCTTTTGATTTTTTTTCACACTCAACCGTTTTATGCAGGATGAAGTATAATTACTTTTCAAATAACAAAGAATCCAAAATTGTTAAGTTTATATTTTCTCTCTATCGCAAATGTGTAAGAAATGAAAAGAACACGTTCTAAAGTTTTACACCAGGAACGCTCAAAACCAGACACGTGAAAGCGAAGGATGTACAGACACCTTAACACTTTACGACCAAAAGAGATAAAATGTAATTCCATATAAATGGTCAACTGAGTCTGATCTGTGTCCAGTTTGCGTTGTGGAAAGCTAATCAAGCTACAAAATCCCGCCTGTACCAAAGAAGGTAATTTTGAAAGGTAAGATTAAATCCTTTTTAATTCATGTTCACAATCAAACGATCTTCACATATATTTGACTGCTTTAATCAATTTGGAACTAACAATAATAACTATAATATGCAAGCTATATAGACATTATCATCTGTCATTTCTTCTCTCAAACTATTCTCCCTTCGAAACAAGTACGTGATGAGAATTATTATAAAAAAGACAAACGTGTTGTGACCAAGGACTTCAGCAACACACGTTTACCCTAAAGATATTAATACAACACACTAAATCTTCTATTCAGACAGATGTATTCCTCATTATCCTTCTAGCATGTCTTGTAAGGAAGTATACAAATATTAATTTGTCAATAATCTTAACATGTAGTCGCAATATATATATGCGATTGTATAATTACTAACTGATCAATTCCATCATTCCCTTAAGATCAATTGTCTATGTGACGAGCTAATTATTTGTTTTCATCTCAAGGGATGATTCAACTAGGTGAATGACATCTCCTTCTTGTTACTAATTCAATCCTACTTTTTTTTACCGTAAAAGATATGCCAAAAAATCAACTGTTATTACAAAACTTCATAACACGCAACTCATATATATTTTCAGACAAAATGCCTTATCATTTTATTGTTTATCTATCCTATTAAACATCATGACATACTTGATATTAAACGACAAGAAACTTGAATCAATCAAGTATTGTTTGATCGTTTTTTTAATAAATGAACAATTATTCCCCTAATCTTGTTAATCTTCAATTTTTGCTTAAAACTATTGTTATATAACCGTCTTGATCTGTTAATTATTTTAGATTATTGATTTCGACTTATACAGTTGATCCATATTAATATTAACATAACTAACTTACGACATTGCTAACAACAAAGGTTCATGTCTTAAGTAAGTACTCAATTTCAACTTAATTAATTTACATCTGTACATTGAATTAGGATTGGGATCAGACAAAAATCTGGTTCAATCAAGCAACACTTTTGTCTAAAGTTGGAACCGTGACAGTTGTTGTTTTAGTTTATTATACTCTCAATCGTTTTATGATGTTAAAAAAAGATACAGGAGAAATGTCAATAAGTAAAATAAGCGAAAGTCGTTCAGCTGAGAATTTCAGTGTATCGCATATAGGTATTATAAGAAAATAACACGTTATAAAGTGCATGTGTCTAAAACAATTTTCTGGATTTTCTTTTACCGTGAACACTCAAACAGAGAAAAAAAGTTTGTTTCTTTATTTGCCGAAAAATAAACATTATTGGAACGAGTACACAAGCATAACGGAAAACGAATATTGCCAAATTTAAGAAAACCACACTTAAATACGTATACGTAAAAACAAAAATTAAAATTTACCTGTATTTCAAGTGAAAACTGAAATAACCGGTTTTCATTGCGAAATTCATTGTACGAACTAATCAAACTTCTGATTTCTTTGGCATACTTCGTAAAAGTTTATAATATTTTGCCAAGTGTCATAATTGTGTTTGTGCATCCATTGTACAGCAATGACCTCAATCAGAAAGATCATTGCATATACTGTACATACATGACCTCAAACAAAGGGAACAGTGCAACCAATGTGCAGCAATTAGAGAGAGCAGTATATCCACTGTGTAACAATGACATCGATCAGAGACAAAGGGAGCAGTATATCCACTGTGCCGCAATGAAACAAACCAGAGGGATAGGTTTATCCGTTGTGCAGCAATGACCTTAATAAGAGGTAACAGTGGATCTACTGTGCAGCATAACATTGATCAGACGGAGCAGCACATCAACTGTACATTCAGGACCTCGGTCAGAGACAGATGGAGCAGAATATTCACTTTCCCTCTGTTAGTGATCTCGATAAGAGGGAGCAGCTTATCCATTATGCAGCAATTACATCAATCAAAGTGGATCTACTGTGCAGCAATAACATCGATCAGAGGGAACAGTGCATCAACTGTGCTGAAATGACTCTATCAATTGTAGCAGGATATCCACTGTACATCAATGACCTTGTTTTGAGGGAGTAGTGCATCCAATTTGCAGCAATAACTTTGATCAGGAGGAACAGTACATCAACTGATTAGTAATGACTACTTCGATCAAAGGGAGCAGTGCATCCACTGTAAAGAAATTCCATCGATCAGAGGAATTATTGGATCTACCTTACAACAATGAAATCGATCAGAAGGGGTGGCACAACCACTGTGCCGCAATGACCTCATCTCAAAAGTCTGTTCAATTCGCATCACACAATGCAATCAAAAGAAACAGTGCATCAATGCAGTGTAAAACATATTTCAGAGAGATATATAGCCAAAGAAGAATGGCTAGATGTATCAATATACATATTTGGAAAAACATATATATCATTTAAAACATTTTTTTGTTGTTTTCTTTGAGGCATGAAACAGTCGATCAAATGGTCAGACCAAAGGTCAGTAAGACATCATACCAAGAAATAGACCTTGGTTAATTAGGACAAAGGAGTGTATATTATTTGATAATCACCGATTACTACTACTAGTTAACCTGTAGTTGGGAATCATAAGTGATTCGACTGTACACTATATAGAATAAATGGTGAAGCAATCCTTCAAATTTTGTTCTCTTTTATTAACATTGTAGTATGGTATTCATTCATAAATAACACTTTTGAATTAAACATAAAACAGCCTCAAACCTGTAGTTTCCAACAAAACTTATAATAAGTACATGATGAATAAGTAGAGTAACACATTTTTCAATCACATACTAACTACTCATATGTAAAGAAACGTGAATTTACTGATTATCAACAAGCTGAATAATTTCATGAATAATAAGCCACCACTGTGTGTTAATAAAATGACAGTAACTTGTTTTTATTCCGTTATATAATTATAATGCAAGCAATGCGTAGGATATGTCTTACTTTAATATGATACAATTTGTTATTAATAAACATGTGTGAAAAATTACTATAACATATCTGACATGAAAACATCTGTTCTTTATGCAGAAGTAGAGTAATAATTTATTAAACATTGACTACTTTCTCGTATGTATATAAACGTGCTTCTACTGATTATTGAAAGAATTGAAAATGGTAATAATCTTCTTAAAAAAAAAATAATATGGAAATAAAACTACGCATGGCTACGGAGTAATTAATGTCAATTATTCATGAAAAAAATGGATTACTTTTTATATAAAACATTCAACCGAAAAACAAACGTGGGAAACAAAATACCATAACATCTGATTTTGAATGAAGAATTGCAAGCTTGATGTAAAGTAATTCTGCCTTTCACGAACAACTGAAGCTTGTCTCCGTATTTGTTAAAACTTTTTATAAATTAAAAAAAAAACTAATAAGTGAGCTCACTCACATACTCACGTCCCCACATTGTCACTGGACAAATAAAATAACTGAAGAAAAAAAAATGAATCATAATTTTCTGTCGATATGCACATCTACATAGTATGTCCTTATTATCTACAAAGTTTCAACAAATTATATTGTGTGGTTTCAGAGGAGTTGTGATGACAAGAACAGGACTGACGGAGAAACGGACAGACAGACGGACGGGTCAAAAACATCATACCCTACGCAACTTCGTTCAGTGGGTAAACTTATTGGTCAATGTTAAAAATGATTCAAAGGAGAAGATAAGGTGCTTCAATAAGACAGCAACACATATTTATTAAATCATCTTTAGATATAAGAAAATGGGTTATGAGTGCCAATTAGACAACATTCAATCCAAGTCACAACCTACAAAAGCAAATCAGTACAGGTCAAAGTACGGTGCTCAACACGGAGCCTTGAATCACGCTGCTAATCTAGTTATAAAGGGCCTTAAAATTACTAGTGTGAAACAATTAAAACGGAAAAATCTATTCTAATTTATATAAAAAAATACGAGAAAAGGAAAACACTTTTGAGGAACATAAACAAACGACAACTATACTGAACAGCAAATTCCTGACTTATCGGACAGTTGCAAACAATTGCAATATGTATTATAACGTCTCATATTGAATAATATTCACCCAACGTGTATAAAACCAGTTCTATTACTACTTGTTTTCCTTTGGTTCGTGTTTTTGTGTTACACGATTTTTAGATTTGCGTGTAAAATTTTTATGATATTCTTCCTCCGTATTTTCGATTTCTTTCTTTTGGTCCAAATGCTGTCTGTACTTTGATGATACAAGATTTTACATTTTTTCCCCTTTTCTATAAAACTAAAAAATAACAGAACTAAGATATGAATTTAGATTTTTATCCATAACCAAATATTATTCGTTCTATGAATGCAAATGAAGATGCACGAAGGCATTTATGTAACATTCATTCACTATGAAAAAAATACTGTCATCTAATATCCCGATTTAACTGCGTATCAACGAAGGGCAGTATTCTAGCGCATATTGCCTAGTCGGCGCCCAACCAACTATAGAGACATCTGTGAAAAAAAACCCAAAGACAACAGATATTCACAAATTTAGAGTCTATTTAAAATAGTATAACAAAAATCAAAGTATATGTTTTGCGATACAAAAAAAAAATGTCGTCTACTGTTTCCAGACAATACTAGCTATGATACACTCGGTGTATGTAAAGAGCTTGGTAATTGTTTTTGAAGTAAAGTTATAATATATCGAAGTCCTGCATGACATGTAAATAAGGATTTTATTTAAATATTCTTTTTAGATGAATTCCGAAATGGGTATTGTTTTGTCTTTGATTATTTGCAAGCATTACAAGATAAATAATAGATTATGTAATGCTGGTGGCAATAAGACAACTACCCACAATAGATAAAATAACAAGGATGTAAAAAACCAACGACCATTTAATTAAGAGGAAAACCCATAACGTTTAGTAAGCTTTAAACTAAAAAAATGTGTGACACAAGCCAAAAAAGGAAATGATCAACGGCCTGATTAAGGTCAATATTACAAACTTTATTTCCTATACAAGGTAAGTTGAATCCAAACATATTTGTTTTCTTAACAGTAAAAGAAAAAAATAAATTCATAGAATAGAAAAACTGCAAACCAATTATGATCGATTAAGAGAAAAAAAATAAATTGAAAGAAATGAAAAACTGCAAAACTATTATGATCGATTAATCAAACATAACAACAAAACTCAAGAATAACTCTCTGAAGCTAATGGGGATATTTGAAAAATAAATTGCAATAGAACACAGCGGCGAAATCGCAGGCATTTAGAGCTTGGTTGAAAGTAGGAAAAACTGTTGTATGACTGGAAATATCAGGAATGGTATCAAAGGTACTTGTTGGCAGAGCACTTTATTTTAGCCCTCCCCTTTTTTCCAAATCCGTTACTTTTTTAAATTTTCTATTAATTGTCCATATACTGTGAACACACATACATTATAATTCCTATATAATAGATAGAAAATAACTGTTTAGTGTCTTTATCAGCTGTATTTTACGAGGCTAGGAAACAATGTGTATGCAAGCTTTTAGCGAGCTATTACACCTGTTTCGAGCCGAGTACAAATACAGCTGATATTAAAAGACACTAAACAGTTATTGTCTTTATCCTGCAATTAATTCTGTATATTATTTGTGTTTTGAAAGACACAAAAACACATGTTTTGCAGTTTTGAAATCCCTTGAGGCCCGTGTAATAATACGACACAGTAATCACACAAGACGGGTTCGCAAAAAAAGAATCTCGAATGGTCAACAATAATTCATCGCTCAGCATGAATAATTATCTATTTTAACATAAGAACTAATTTCAACAGTAAAAACAAATAACAAAACAATGTCCAATTTGAAACAGGAGTGTACGAGTTGTCCTACGCTTTAGACTCCACATTCACTAATCATGCATGCAGAAATTGACATGGTTGTTTTCGTTACACAATCATACACATTCAAGATTTAAAATCGATAGTTGTCATCGTAGAAAAGACTACTGTGCTTGTGTGTATGTTATCCGAAAATTAATGTGATTCTTATTGCTCTAAAGAAATGTTTGAAAACAAACAGAACGTATAAAAGTAAACGTTTATTCGCAATTGATACGTCATTGGAATGCGACTGTAATACACATTCTGAGGTCACGCAGGTTCATACAATACTCAGTCCGGCAGTGGGCCAAGCTTTAAAGCGATATCTGTATAGTATACAGATACAGCATATCGTTATCTGTAGGGCTGTATCTGAATAGTAGAACACCCAATTGCAGGATAAAAGAGGATATTTTATTTTCAGATTATGAGCCCAAAGGGTATAAACATTACAACATCCATATTTGCATTACAATACAAACAATGAGATAAAAAAAAAAGCACTGATGAAACTATTTAAGTTCTCATGACAAGACAGCAAGACAGCAAGACGATCAATTGAATATCCCATGCAAAGATGGTTCCTGCTGTCCCAATTCGTTTTTTATTATTCATTTGAATTTTTCGCTTTTTACAGGAATTACACATTGACAATTTCAATCCGTTTCTTATTTCACAAATACAATGATCTAAATACCAATAATAATTAACACATTGAACAAAGCAAGAGGTTTATCTATATCCCTTGTATACAAAACAAATACATCATATGTATAGAAACGTGAAACAAGGGATAATTAAAAGTTTAAGATAATGATGGCATTGTAAAAAGTATGGTTTGCAATGTGACAAGATTTACGGTAAAGTATGCTATTTAACTTATTCTATTTAACTTTATTCTGAACGAAGTGTGCCTTGCATGTTGTTAGTAGATTACTAGAATTATAGTAACATTCGTTATGTGTGAAGATAATGTACTGAAAATCGTGTATATTTTGTAATTCAACCTCTCAGTCATTTATAACTGAAATTGTACAAACAATATACCAAAGTTTATGCAGAAATCAAAACAAATTAGAAAATCATTGATTAAAGAATCTAAGAAAACATTGTTTAAGTTTGGAAGCAAAATAACGTAAACGTAGTAAATGGTAACGATTTCCTACTGAGAATTCAATACTCACACTTCAAAACACCCAACTTACACATATGCTTAAACTAGTGGATTTTTAACGACATTGACTTCTTATAAGGGTCTTGCATGGTCACAAACAGTTATGTGACCTTAAGTTATAACAGTTTTTACCAGAAACAACCAGAATAAAAAAAGAAAAATGACAAACTTTTTCTTGTTTAGCCATGGCGTTTTCTGATTATTTTCAACCTATGTATTTTAAATATTTTTTATATATGCTAAACATCTGTAAGTCGTATCTTTTTTTGTCTAATCAATAAATGTGAAATGGGCACTTTAGGTCAAATACGTCAATATCATTTGTATAACATTTGATTAACACCGCAGATACATCAACAGCGACATTTCTACACTAAAGTGTCTAGTTTTTATTAACCTGTTCATGTATTAATATCATACAAAGGCTGAATTATGAGAAAGGTGCGTCGATATATTATGTTTGTTGGTCATACAAATGAGAAAAAAGTTGAAAATAGCATTATAATAGCTCATCTGAATCGCCATGATCGTTGTTATATAAAACAAAATGGGATGTCAACGAGTACTCGACTATCACCCTGTAGTACCGAGTATCGATTACCAAAATGATACTCGACTAATCAGTGTCTTGTTAGAATGTTGTTGCTTTCTTAAATCTATAAACAAAACAATAACTTTGTATTTCCATTTTGTGAATGATTTACCGAGCGAGTACTCGAGTATCGCTCGGTAACACCAACGAGTAATCGATTAGTAAATCTTCACAAAGTTGTCATCTCTAAAAAAAATATATATTTATTCGGTATTGTTATAAAAAAAAAAGATGTAAAATAATTTCCAATATATGTCTAAAAGTCTTTTAAAGATTAACTTATATTTTTTTTATTAGAAGTGCGTCACGGATTCAAGAATTCATACAGTTTTAATTACAAAAAATGTCGTATCAAACAATATATATATCTTTATCATTGCGTAGGAATCTATATTTAAATATGTTTTGTGACATTAATTTTCGTTGCGATTCATGGTTTCCAAACTATTGCATCCACTTCTATTTATCCAAGAGGGTGAGCAATCATATATCAGGCAATCACTTACGGGGTGTCATGGTAATGTTTAATAATTATTCTGTTTATTTCTTTCCCCACCATTATTATGTCAATTTGTATGCGAGTTTTGAATATACCTATGATACTTTCTCTGTCGAAATGAACGGCAATAAGATTAACGTTTTACTTATAAAAAAACATTTACTGCCGCCAAAATTGTTATATTTTGCTACAGGTATGTCAATATTTTGTAGCATAATATTTGATTGATTAAATTGTAGTTGTCTTGGATTTTCTTTGTTATATTCAATAACTTAAACAAAAAGAAGATGTGGTATGTTCGCCAATGAAACAACTCTCCACAAGAGATCAAATTGATACAGAAATTAACAACTATAGGTCAACGTACCGTAAAAAGCTATAAAATGCCCCGAAATGACAATGTATAACAGTTCAAACGAGAAAACTAACAGCCTTATTTATGTACAAAAAATGAACGAAAAACAAATATGTAACACATATACAAACGACAACCACTGAATTACAGGCTTCTGACTTGGGAAGGCACATACATACAAAATGTTGCGGGGGTTAAACATGTTAGCGGGATCCCAACCCTCCCCCTTACCTCGAACAGTGGTATTACAGTACAAAAAAAAACCTATAAAAATCAGTTGAGAAGGCTTAAATCATCAGATGGATAAAAATACATTTGGACGCGGACAGGTACTTGTACATCCCAACGACAAAAAGACACTAAGTATAGATATGTGAGTACTCGCACTTAATTGACAGCTAGTTCAAAGCCTCTAATTACTAATAAAACAATTAATGCATCTAAGACTAAATTATCAATCCGTACACATCCAACATCCAATATATTTCGTGTAAAGACGTCATAAACAGTCAGGAAAAAACATGACCTTGTGCAATGCCAAGATACAGGTATCAACAGATTGTAAATCCATGAATGTGTATAATATGTATATAACATAGAAGCAATATGAAATTTGCTTCTAATTTACTTATAACAAAATCAATACTTATACCAGGAAAACAATATTCAATGATCTGATTAAAGTGTTGAATTGGTAACCTTTTATAAGAAGTTTATTTAAATAATCGACAAATTTACCAGGATCGTTTCTAAAACTAGTTCATATTTATCTTATTTTTTTAAGTTTGTTTATGATTGAAAGAACACGTTTGTGTTATGTGTTTTAAAACTGAAGTGAGCATTTAGATGTTTTAACTGATTAATTGAAGAACGATGCAAGGTACATGTTGATAAAGCAGCAACCCAAGTATATTCGTAAAACTGAAGAAAATAAAAGGCTGAGATACTCAACAATACAAAATTTTACGATAAACATCATATGCAAAATTTTTTCCAAACTTTAAAAGTCTCTATGAAAGTAATTCTAACAATAAAAGAATGGCAAAAGATACAAGAGGGACATTCAAACTCATAGAAAAAAAAATATGACAACGCAATGGGTAAAAAGAAAAAAAGCTAGACAAACAGACAAACAAAAGCACACAAAACACTACAAAGAAAAATAAGGACTACACAACACGAATCCCACTAAAAACTGGGGGTTGTCTCTCAGGTACACGGAAAGAGTAATCAAATCCTGCTCCACATGTGTTGCTTATATTAATTCAAACCCGGTTAATAAGTTAAGAGGACAAAAACAAAACTTACTAAACAAAATTTAAGTTTTCTTTGTGTACTGGTATTTGTCTTTTGGTCGTTTCTCTTTTTTCCATGGCGTTGTCAATTTGTATACGACTTAAAAGTATGAATATTCCTTATGTATCTCCCCCCTCTTTTTTTGACAGTAGAACAGCCTACATCAACTACTAACGGCTTATTTCTACAAAAAAGACAGAATATCAAAGACAAAAACAAACCAGCACATATTGTGCTTATTTAGTATCTTTCCGGATCTCCAAAGACAAATTCATCAAAATTATTTTCCAAAAGTATTTTTTTTCCATTTCTTTATCATGACAGTTCGATTAAAAATAAGAAGTTCTTTAAACAAACAAAAACATAATTCATTTAAATTTTTCATTTAGCTGCGTAGTTGTCTGGGTAATTTGAAGATGAACAGATTTGTCTACATTTACTAAATTTCTATTAAAAAAAACAAAGGAACTACCAGACATTTACAGAAGGATTGTTAAGTTAGAAATAGCTGCATACAATGTCATCCTCCATTTGGTTATCAAAATAATGCAACAAACAAATATTGACATGTCTTCAATTGCAGACGTATTTTTGTAATAAAAAATTATGTCAAACAAGGTGTAGGGAAGTATTTATTCTGTGAAATTCAATAAGAGTATTTTTTATTTACTAAATGACACATGACCTGTTACATCTGCTTATCTTTTTAATTTCTTATCTTCCTTACGATTATATTAATTCGATTTTACAATCAAGTAAAACTGAAAGCCCTGACCTCTGTTACTAATTTCATTTCTTTTATTTTTCTATTGTCACTGAGGACAGGACTGGACTGCTTGTACGCGTAGCCCTCTTTAAACGACACCATCCAAGTAAGTTACGTCAACATTACAGTTGTAGCCATCGGAAAATGGTAAACATAAAGCATCAATGTAATGGTTACTCGATTGTCTAGTTAACATAGTTAAGGTGATGATGACATCAAAAGAATCAATTAACTTGCACCCGATAGAATAATATAATTCATAAAATAAAATAAATATATTGGTTCATATTCAACGGTATCACATGTCAGTCTTATAAAGGAGATATAATATAATAATTTCCTTTGTCAAATAAATAATGATTAAGTTCGACTAATACATGTTGTATTTTGCTATCACATACCCTCAGAATATTCAAATACCCGGTTTGGTTGCTTTTAATATCATATAAATAGTAACAATGAAACAAAAACTGAACTAAAAGTATCCGAAAATACCAAAATAAAAAATATGTTTGAAAACAAATTAATAAAGGTATCGTTTTCTCTAAAAGTCAAGAAACAAAAACAAGAGCTTTAAGATATATTAATCTATAAAACTTGACTCACTCAGTATGATATTGCATTGATAATAGTCTCTCAGATGCTAGTGTCTGTGATCACAGATATGGCTAGACATTATAAGAAATATGCTAAACGAAATAAACATAAACAAAGGCTGAAAAACAAAGCTGCAATGTAGCAAAGTAAGCTAAAATTTATGCTATCACAAGCTAGAAAACAGGTTGATAATCTTTCGCATAGAAAATTAACTGATGACGAGTATTTGGTTTTATCCGGAGGTTTGAAATTCATTCCTTCACCGTCAGTCAAAAGGGCAAAGCAGGACTTATAACATGATTTTGATGAATTAGCCAGAAAAATGAGATGTCGTTACTTATATCATGGTAACTTGGATGAAAGTCACCCCTTCCGAGTTAAATCTGGACATACGCCACCTTTAACCTTTAACACCCTTGAAAATTACCTGTTCAATACAAAGCACGATCTATCTTCAATGCAAATTCGAAAATTTCGAAACAATCTAAGTCTTTCACAGAGGTCCGGCATTTCTTCTTTGTTAAATGATGAATCATTAATCATTAAGAAAGCCGATAAAAGTAACAAGCTGTTATTTTAGATAAGGTCAACTACCTTCGTGAAGGCGATCGCTAATTAAATACACAACATCACACCAAATTGGAAAACTTTGGCCTAAAAGCACTTAGATGTAATATCAATACATATGTCAAAGGCATTTACATCAGAGGTGTTATAGATTACTCCACATTTAATTACCTGAATAATGGTAATCAAATTGATTATGGGCCTGGGTATATGCATATATTGCCTAAAATACACCGATTAAATGAATCGGAATTAGTAAAAATCAATAAATATGGGTTAAACATTGATAGCACAATGCCGCCATGTCGGCCAATCATATCTCAGATTGGTACTGTCACAGAATTTATTGGACGCTATATCGATTATGTTTTAGTACCTATGGTACAAAATAAAGGCAACAGTAGTATACCGCTGTTCAAAACTCATAAATCCATGGACAAAAAACAAAATCGGGATAACAAACTAAAACCGAGGGAAACGCATTAAATATAAGAGGAGAACAACGACATAACACTAAAATGTAACACATATAGACAAAATCCCACGAGAATAACAAATATAACATATATATATAACATCAAAACCAAATACATGAATTTGGGATAGACAAGTACCGTGACACGTCTTATCGCAATGTGAATTTACACTCAAAAATAAGAGAAAACAAACGACACAACGTTATAATGTAATACACACAGAAACGAACTATAATATAACAATGACCATATTCCTGACTTGGTACAGGGCATTTTTAAAGGAAAAAATGGTGGGTTGAACCTGGTTTTGTGGCATGCCAAACCTCGCACTTTTATGGCCATGTGAAATATAACATCAAAATGACAACACAGGACTACAATATAAATAAATTGGAGAACACAATTGACAAAGAATCACACGAACAACAGCCAACAAAAGGCAACAAGTTCAAAATTTTAATACGCCAGAAGTGTATTTTGTCCACACAAGACCTATGTGTGACGCACAGATACAAAAGTTTGAAAGCCGAAACGAGTACAAAGTTGAACAGCATCGAGGACCAAAAGATCAAAAAGGTTGTGCCAAAAACGGCAAGGGTTTTCTGTTAAGTTACCAGAAAATCCCTATAATTTAGAGTAATTTATACTTTTGCAAACAGTAAATTTAATAAAATGAATATTCAAAAGATGTACATGATAAAGCTGAAGTATTAACTAATTACAGGAAACAACTGAAATACATTTACATAACCAGACATTTGAAACACAAAAGTAGACACATCCGAATACGTTTAAACCTCTACGCCAAGTGACGTCCTATTTGAAACTGAAAAATGACGAAAAAATGACGTCATTTGAATTAGTAAAACAGAGCATCAAAAAATGAAAAATGACGTCACATAAGAATGAATAAGATAGAATTAGGATTAATTTAAGATTATGTATTTGAACTAAATACTGATATTGCATTTAATAACAAAGCACATTTTAATTCTTATTAATATAAAACTGAGGTAGCAATTAACTATATTATAAAACAACACACATATATAAAGGATACAAATCAGATTACAAAATCAAATGCCCACCGACAGATGATTTAATCTATCTCCTCAGATCAATTTTAGAGAACAATATTTTAATTGACAGCTATATAAGCAAACAATAGGAGCCGCGATAGAAGCAGTGCGAAGCACGGAAATCTGTGGTATACTCATGTATAAAATTATGAAATAGAATCTTTCTAAGTTTGAACATAGAATTTTTTTTTTTTTATGGAAGGTATCGTGATGATATTATATTAATATATCACGGCGAATCGAAGGAAATAAAGGATTTGCTAGAGTTAGCAAATAATCATCATCCGTTCCTGAAATTCTCATCTAAAGAAATAATATTTCTTGATGTTAATATTTTCAAAGAAAGTAGATTTCTAATGAAAATATTTTTGATGTGAAAACACACTTTAAACCAACAAATGCCCTCCTTTATCTAGATCGTAAAAGCTGTCACGGTAGACATGTGTTTGCAGGGTCTATCAAGGGCGAAGTCATCAGATACAGTAGAAAAACAAATAATGATGTTGCTTAACAATATATTTTGTTACAGTCCAGATTGAATTTAACAAAGAGAGGATACAAGGAGATTGAAATCGAAAAGTACATAACTGAGGTATTATCATGTAATAGATCTGATTTAGTCAGAAAAAAGGCCAATCAAAACACAAAGGAAATTCCTTTAGTATTGGCAACGAAATTTAATCCATGCATTCATAAATTAAAACAATGCATTAGTAAACATTGGGATCTACTAAAACAGGATGCAGTTTGCAACGAGATATTTTCACTTAGCTTATAAAAAGCATAAAAATATTGCAGATCTATTGACAACGACAAAATTAAAATAAATGGATATAGGTAAATTCCTGATGATGGCGGGCCTAAAATGCTTAAACTTTTCATAAATGTTATACATTTATCAGCATATAATACTAAAACCGCCGAAACATTAATGTCGGATTGATGTAAAGCAATTGCAATTCTAGTAATACTAGCATCATGTGATCAATACTTATAGTATGTATACGGAGTCTTCCGAAAAAGATTGTTTGCTATCGGAATTCGGATTGATGTTGGAACACGTGAATGTTAGGTGTCATTTTATACAAAGCTTGCTTCCTCATTGAATGCTGTTTTTCAAAAATATGTTATTTTATCATTTTGGGGCTTGTGCCAAAAAATATACAAGTCTGCCAATATAAAATCTATAACTCGTTTAAATCAGCAACATAATCATATAATACATACAAAATTGTATGTTGCAATTTCTTTTTGGGGACTGTTCCCCAAACTGGAAATGATGGAGATAGCTTGCTTCCTCATTGAATGCTGTTTTTCAAAAATATGTTATTTTATCATTTTGGGGCTTGTGCCCCAAAATATACTAGCCTGCCAATACCAAATATGTTCACATTTCATGCAAGTAAAGTGGAAAAAAGAGAATAAAATAGATTTTCTCTTTTTCAAATAGAAATCGTTATATATAATTTATGAATACGAAAGTCACGTTTCGTGCAAAGTCTCGACATATCGTCTATAGTCATGACTATAATTCATCACTTTCCAAGACAACGCCGTGGGCTCGGATATGTCAGTTTTCCCGATTTTAGTTCAATTTAAAGTACACTAGATGACTAAGAAAACAATAATAAACTGTATAAGTGTCTAAACAACTACAAATGGTAAATTATGAAACATACAAAAAAAAGTAAATAACATAAACACCAAAATCACAGGAAAATTCAACACGGAAAGTCTGTAATCAAATGGCAAAGTTAAAAAGTCAAACAAATGAAACGAATATATAACAAATGCAATGCATTAACGACGTAATGTATACTCGAGCCCAAAACAAAAGTCATGATAAAAAGAATATATATTTGAACGTTGCAATAGACCTCGATTACAAATACGCGAACATAAATTTTATTTTGAAATTCAGGAAGGGACGAACTAAACTAATATTTGTTTTCATGAGTAGTGCATTGCCTATCTTTTTTCTTAGTTAAAAAATATTGTTATTCTCTGATTACATATTAAATAATATTACATGTTCCAGAACTGATCACATATGTTTTCAGAAAGCTCCTGCTTTCTTGGCATCTTTAAAGACCCGGTTTTTTTTTTTATTTCTCGGGCAGTTTTAAAAATTGTTGATTTTTAATAAGCTTTCAAGTTCTGTTATTTCCAATTAATACTGGTGTGACGAACAGAAAATGCAGACCGAGAAATATTGAACATAAGGATATTTATCTATTTAAACAAAAGTTGCCAATAATTCATCACCAAATATATAAACTATGAAGAGTCACCATTTAGATTCGAATGATCGCAAGAGAAATAATTAGACTGTAACTCCTGTTCTATGCAGTTCAAGAAAGTACAAGTTTTCATTGTCTATAATCTGAAATCAACCAGTCGTTAATTTGAATGAGCTTCAATTCGAATATGTAACTATAAAACTTTTGAAAACAAACATCGAAAACGTTTTTCCGACAATACTCGAGACCAACATTTTGAAAAGAAAAAAAATAGTAATTAAGAGCATAAAATCACGTACTATTGTAAATCGAGTCTTTTGGATTTTATCATTCGTTTTTTTGGTCACCCATTGATGTCATTGTTAGAAAATTCTATGCCACGGTCGTACAAGTGATAGGTTTAATAAGCTAGAAACCAGGTTTAGCCACCTATTTCAACATAAGGAAGTGCTTATTGAAAGTCAGGAATATGTCAGTTGATTTCAGTTCTTTTCATGCGCCTGAGTCTTTGATTGCGCCATTTATAAAGATCTTTCCGTTTTCAATTTTACATGGAGTTCGGTATTTGTGTTATTTGACTTTTTGCTGTTTCTTCGACGTGTACATACATTGTTTTGATATATATTTATAAATGTGTATAATCAACTTTTATGTTGTCTAATATTTTTTTATACATGTTATAAGGACCAATTTTATGCATTTTAATTCAGTGTTTAAAGTTTGGATGATTATTAGATTACCTTGAAACTAAAGCTAGACAATTCTAGGAAGATGGCCGAAATAAATGTCACCATCTGTTCTATATTAGAACAGTTTTTTCTAAATGAATATCAATGAATTAGCTATATGTTTATGATTTAAAACAAGATAGTTATCGGAATTTGCTCTGTAGGTCATATTACAGATAAAAGTATAAACCAAATAGAAAAATATTCACACTTTTTCTTTATTAATCTTAAGTCTTATTATTCATACATGTTTGTTGTAGTATCTTTTAAGTTAATAAAATACAGTTTAATTTCTATGTTTGAACGCCTAAGCAATACATAAATATGCTCCTAAAATTTCCGTCATAATTGCAAATGAAAACACGTATTAATTAATATTTTGTTTAAAAAAAAAAGATAAGGGAGCACTGCCGAAATGTGTTTCACACTAAAGTAAACTGTTTAGATTAAATATTGTCCATACCATGTTCTCATTTAAGATGACTCCTTTGTTAGGATACACGTATTGTTCAGTTTTATTATGTAAATTTTTGACTCGCGTCAATAAACATTATTTCAGTTAAAAGAATCCTTGTACAATACTGAATATTTATTCAGCGAAAAATAAAAAAAACGTTGACAATAGTTGCGAAACATTTTTCACAGATTAAACAGCCATGATATGTTGGAGTATATATCTGTCAGAATCAGTTCTAGGAAAGAACTGATCAACACATATATCCTAGGTTAGAAAAAGAGAGGCCAAATTTACCAAAGAAACATTCAAAGTCGAAAAGCCAAGGCAAAAAAAGAAAAACAAAACCCGGAAAACAAACAACAGCACACAAAGCTCGACATAGAAAACATAAAAAACTTAAACACTTCCAAATTAGTTAAAAACTGATGAAAAATTGAAAACACCAGATTTAGTAAGTTAATACATCCGAAGCGCTGTTCTGTATTTACCTTCATCAGGAAAGCCCAAAGCCAAACATTTGAAATCTAAGGATGTATAAGTACCGAAACCGTTGAAGATCTATATGTCAAAAATACCTTAACTAAATAGCCAAGTTCATCTAAAATCAACTTTGCTTGAGGGAGTTGAAATCTTAGTTTCTTTATAATTTCAAAATTAATAAACGGCCAATTTTATAAAGGTTTGTTAAATCATGTTAGTACCGAAGTACTGACTACTGAACTGATAATACCCTCGGAGACTAATAGTCCACCAGCAGAGGTATCAACCCAGTGATGTGAAAAATTGAAAACAACACGTTTAATAATTTAATACATCCGAAGCGATTTTCTTGATTTACATTCATCAGGAACGCTCAAAGCCAAACATTTAAAGGCTCAAACCGCTTCTGTCAACAACTATTGTAAAGGGTTCAGGAGGGAGAATTTTTCTACAGATTGTTCTGTACCAGTTCTGCCTACAGTTTCGGACAGAAGTTTTTATAAGATAGGTTACAACTGATCCTAACTAAAACTTCGTGTTGCTTAGTCATTAGTTTTCTATATTTTGTCTCGTGTACTATTATTTATCTGTTTGTCCGTTTTTAGCCATGGTGTTGTCAGTTTATTTTCTATCTATGAGTTAGACTGTCCCTTTGGTATCTTTCGATCCTCCTTTAAATGAAAATGCTTTCAAATCCTAATTGAGACAATCGAGATTATTTTTCCTCCGAATATTTAAAATGATGTTTGTAATCTCGATAAATGCATATATATACACATGGAAAAAAGTATTGCAACACCTTGATTTTTTAAAACTTGCAAAATCAGCCTCTTTTTTTGGATGAAGATAATAAAATATGTGTATAGTATTATTAAAACATAGTTTATGATAACATTGGCATTGAAACGAACAAAAAATGTTTGAAAAAAAAAGATTATATAACCACAATTTTAATAACAAAATGAAGTGTTTTTTGTACAAGAAAATGCATTTTACAACTTTTACTGTAGTCGAACTTTACAATGTCAGACATTTCAAAAATGATCTTCAGATGACTGTTCACATCATGGTTGATCGTTATACGCCAAATAATTAGTACTTTGTGCGCAGCCTCCATTCAAACGGATAACTGCATCTAAACGTCTTCTGATTCCTGCTATAAATCGACTAATTTGTTGCTAAGGTAGCAGTAACCATTTCTGATGAAGGGCATTGTTTATTTCATGATGTGTTTGAACTTGGGTGTCCTTTCGCGCACTTTCCGCCCAAAAGAGTCCCAAATATGCTCGATATGGTTCAAATCCGGGCTACGATCGGGCCAAGGAAGATGAACCAAATTCCATTTGAACATTGGATCTTCCTCCACGATGCTTATTTTCAAGTTTGGCGAGCTCTGCACTACATTGGATACGGAAAACTGTGTGTTTGTTCGTTAGCAAAGGTCTCCGAAATGGTCTTATCGCACGATAACCAGTAGCGATGAGTCGATCTCGAACAGTTCTTGTTAAAAGGCTCCTGTATGGCCACCACTCTCGTTTTAGGATTGTCTTGTATGCAATGGGTTTCCTTCTGACCAACCTTCATTATGCTTGATTTTTCCTAGCAAATGGTATAGGGGGTCATCATTATATCGGAAGGTCTTTAACAGCGTCTTTTGCCTGATTTTTTTCTCCAAACGACTTATAGTGGAATGGTGATGACCAACAATTCGTGCAGTTGTTACAGAGACATCCCTGCTTCTCTTATGCTGATAATCTGCCATCTTGCTGCAGTTAAGAGTTGTCAAGGACCCATTACAAGGTGTCAATCACATAACTTTAAAAACTTGGTTATTTAAAGTGTTGAAAACAATGAGGATAAAAACATCTGTTTTGCTGCTTACGGGTACAGTAGCTGCATGTGCAGATAAAAACTTATCGAGTCGATATTTATTGATTAAACTCAGGTGATACTTAAATAATGTTTAACTAGTTCTATTTTACCAAATTATATCACAAAAAAGTAAAAAGTGTTTTTTTAATTTCAATTTCAATTTGGTGTTGCAAGACTTTTTTTCCATGTGTATAGTTCCGATAGCCACTACGAGTGTTCTTTGAAGTAATATTTGAAAAATGTATTGCCATTGAGGTATAAGAAAAGAACTGAAATATGGACAAAGAAAAATAACAAACATTCATATAACATAAAAACATCAAACACCGTCTAGACATGGATCTGATTAAAGGACGAAACCTTTTCATACAATGTCGCTGCGCAATAGTCTACAGTACTTGACGATGACACTTACGTTTGTCATTTTTTTTTTGGACAAAAGTACATGACATTTTATATTAGAACTATTACCTGTATTCTATCTTCATTTACAAGAACTATAGACTATATACGGTTTCTTTTCATTTTTCTGCCTGTATTTTGTGAGTTATTTTTATTATTACAGTAAGAAATAAATGGGATAGCAAAGAAACGAACAGCAAGTGTATCTTTACTGACTTAACCAAATATTCGACAACGTCAGCCAACGATAGACCATTACTTGTATTTCACAATATTTTTTATGATCCATTTTAGCCATGATGTCAAATTGCTTTGTAATCGATGATACAACACGTTTTACACTAAAACGTAACTGATCACTCAAATTAAGTATGTCTGAAATGCGTCCAGTGATTTGCATAGAAGATTGTTTTTGACTGTACGACAATCGAAGAATGACGACCGACCTCGTCATAAACAAAACATATGCGAAGTTACAAATAAAAAAAACATCAGTATACAAAGATGTGTAGTCACTGTGCTTTAGTCAATAATTAACATATGTAATGAAAGTTTCGACAATATATATCCTGTATTTTTGACATGAAATATTAAAAAAACATGAGAATTTTAATAAACTAAATAGTACTTTTAAAACTGACTTGAGTTATAAGCTTAAGACATATCCACAAATTAAATGTAATGATGTCTAAAACCTCGTACATATATGAATACTACTATTTGATGAAACTACACAGCAGTATAGAAAACCAAAGACATCCTGTTTGGTGTTGTATGTTAAAGGGTTCATTGTAGTTGGTTCTCATACAAAAATATTAAATGGCAACTGTTATCAAAGAGTCCAGGATTATAATTTAATACGTCAGACGTGCATTTCCTCTACATAAGACTTAACATTCAGTGTCAAAATATATTTTGCAAGATGTAACACAATCGATCTAGTATACATGTAGTTCCTCAGATAAGCCCATGAGCTTTTTCAAGTCTGTAGTCACTGGATATAAAGCAAACCAACCGATAAACTATTTATCCTGGACATAAGCGCCTATATGAGCCATCACAATGAAATACAGTTTTCGGTAAGCCTGAATCATATAAAGCAATGTTTATTAGAATAATTGGAAAAGTCAACAAATCTGAAAATGAATTTTGAGAATCATCGTATCATTTTTTTTTCAAACGACGACAAGCCATAATATAATAATAATAATAATAAATTCTTTATTTAAAAAGGGTAACTCAATTAGAACTAGTCTAATTTTTTATTGAGGCCCTCAACCAAAGTACATGTCATACATGGAGCAATATCGATGTAAAACGTTCTAAACCTGTACAAACTTACTCACATTTTGAAATGCTAGAATGCAATGTTGTCGTACTGAAGAATTGTTTTCGTCTTTGTGTAATATATCGTCCTCCTCCATCTAGAACAAATAAACTCAAAAACTCTACGTTCTTTGAGGAGTGGAGTGAGTTCCTCGACCGTCTAGTAGTCACACCGGAAGAGTTGGTTATCACAGGAGATCTTAATTTTCATCTCGATAATAAAAACAATTGTGATACCCGAAAATTTCAAGAGACACTTAGAGACCATGGTCTTGTACAACATGTACGAGGTCCAACACATAACCATGGTCATACACTTGACGTGGTAATTACAAGGGAAAACAGTTTAATACTTAAGACAGTACCATCCGTCCAAGATCCTTCCTTGTGCGATCGGAAAGGAAATCCATCCGGTGATCACTTAGCATTGTTTTCAGCGTTGGAAATATCGAAACCTCCAAGAGAACGCAAAGAAGTGACTTATCGAAAACTGCGTAATATCAGTACAGATGATATAATTCACGATTTGGTCAATTCGGAAATTTTTCAGAATCAAGAAAGACCTCTCGAAGACTTGGTGAACTTATATTCTACTGAGCTTAGTTCCATACTTGATAAACATGCACCATTAATATCTAAAAACTTAATACTACGACCTAATACCGAGTGGTATACAGACGACCTCCGTGTCGCTAAAAGAAACCGCCGCAAAGCAGAACGACGTATGCGGAAAACGAAACTGACTATTCATCGTCAAATGTTCCGAGAGTCTTGCATTACAACAAACCAACTTCTTATAAAATGCAAGAAAGACTATTTCTCCAGTAAAGTTTCCGAAATTGGACACGATCAAAAACAACTGCATCGCTTGACTAATGATTTGATGGGAAATAAAAGAGAAATATTTCTACCCGAGCATGAGGATGACAAGTTACTTGCCGACAAGTTTTGTGAATTCTTTGTTGGGAAGATAAGTATAATTCGTGACAGCCTGTCAACAACAAACACCTCCTCAAGTGACAGTAATCCTATGAGAGCTGACATTAAATTTGAAGGTAATCAACTAACATCACTGTCATCAGCATCCAATGAAGAAATACGGAAAATAATTCTAGCGTCTCCAACAAAGTCATGTGAACTCGATCCATTACCAACCCAACTTCTAAAACAATGCTTGGACTACTTGTTACCAGCTATTACAAATATAGTCAACAGATCGATATCGGAAATGTGTGTTCCAACGCCTTTTAAACAAGCGGTAGTGAGACCACTATTGAAAAAACCGAGTTTAGACAAAGAAGTGTTAAAAAACTATCGGCCGGTCTCAAATTTACCATTCATATCCAAGATAAATGAGAAAGTCGTTGCCACTCGTTTTGAGAATCACATCACGTCTTATTCTCTCTATGATCATGTTCAGTCAGCGTATCGTGCCTACCATTCTACGGAAACCGCTCTCTTGCGCGTCCATAATGATATTGTGTGCGCACTTGATAATAACTGTTGTGTCGTCTTGCTTATGCTTGACTTATCTGCTGCATTTGACACTATCGACCATACAATACTTCTCAATCGTTTAGAGTTTTCATTTGGGATAACTGATGAGGCACTGTTGTGGTTGAAATCATATTTGACAGATAGAACTCAGCGTGTTTCTATCGGATCGGTACAATCGGATGATATCAGACTCGGCTTTGGTGTACCACAAGGCTCTGTGTTGGGACCAAAACTTTTCTGTATGTTTGCCAAACCAGTCGGAGAAATTTGCAGGCGACATGGGATGTCTTACCATTCATACGCTGACGACACGCAAGTGTATCAAGTCATTAAACCTCTTGGAGACTGGTCGAACCTCTCAAATCGTCTTGAGAACTGTTTGTCGGATATCAGTGCATGGATGAGTATCAACATGCTTAAATTAAACCAAGACAAAACCGAATTAATTGTGTTTGCACCAAAACAACAACTAAAGCAACTATCCAGTTTCCAACTAACATTCGATGGAACTATATTGACTGATGCTTCTTGTGTGAAAAATCTTGGATTTTATTTTGACAAAACACTCAGCATGGAACAACAAGCTAGTGCAACGACAAAAGCATGTTTTCATCAGATACGAAATATTGGTCGCATTAGATCCCTGATTACAGATGAGGCATGTAAGACTCTCGTGTGCTCACTCGTTACATCACGACTAGATTATGGTAATGCGCTGTTATACGGAACAAATAGCTGTGTAATAACAAAACTACAGCGTGTGCAAAATACAGCAGCACGGCTAATAACGCGCAAGAGAAAATACGATTCAATAACACCTGTTCTCATTTCATTGCACTGGTTACCGGTTCATTTTCGTTGTCAGTACAAACTCCTGCTGTACATTTTTAAAGCAATTCATGGCAAGGCACCATCATACCTACAGGAATTAGTTGAACATTACAAACCTGGTAGAGCCTTGCGATCGGAGAAAAGCATGCTGTTACGACTACCAAACGATGTTAGGACAAAACGCTATGGTAAACGACGGTTCGATATTGCCGCACCAACTCTTTGGAACAGCTTACCTTCATCCTTACGAAATGAACAATCTCTTGACGTTTTTAAAAAGGATCTTAAGACATATTTTTTCCGAAGTGCTTTCATTGATTTTTTGTAAATTTTTAAATTTATGAACAATTTGTTTTACCAGTTGATTGTATTGTGAACTTTTACTTAATATTTTTTAATACTTGAGTCACTGTGGTTTAATGATAATCATTATTTTAAATTTATACAGAGGAAATTTTAAATTTTTCTTAACTCATTTTTATTTTTTGAAACTTTTTACTTTTCTTTCATTTTGATTAATTTTAAATTTTTGATATTTTTTGTGTGAGTTGTACATTCTTTTATATTATTCTATTTTTAAAACCGACAATCAATGTTTTCATTTTACACGCCACTGCTCAGAAATTGTATTTATGTGATTGTATATTTTGCTTTTACGTTATGTATCTTATTTTTTGTTTATTCATGTTAAGCGCTTAGGGTAATTTTTCAAATTATATAATGCGCTATATAAATATTGTATAATAATAATAATAATAATAATAATAATAATAATAATAATACATTCATACATTAAAATACAATATATATTAGTTTATACACAATTCAATCATTCAAATTATTTGACTTGCATATAATATTCAAGAAAATGATTATAACAATGTTTCTTGAATAATTTCATATTACGACATTTTTTTTATTTCGAGTGGTAAATTATTACATACTTTGGTTGCAGAATAATGATTTTTTTTTTATAAAATTTGTATTTGGTCTTGGAACAAAAATATCATTATTAGAGACAGATCGTAAGTTGTGGTGTTGCACATCATCAATATTAAGCATTGCTAAGTAATCAGGTGTTAGTCCATTTACAATTTTATACATTAGAATTGATTATTGGTATTTCATTCGTTTGGTAAAAGATAGCCATTCTAAAGATGAAAACATGTAAAATTTTGTAGCATAGAAAAAACCATATCTGAAGTATTATTTCCAGTAAGTTTTTCAGCTACTGATGAAAAATGAATATTAAGAGTATTTACAATATCTTGGTTGTTACAAACAGTTTGATTTTCATACTGCATATTAGTTGGAAAAATATTATCCTCTTTTGGATTTGACTCTTTAATATGATTCCAAAGTTTTTTTTACTATTTTTGAAAGTTATAGCGTTTTGGTAATATTCCTTTTTTGCATTAAATATTAACGACGTTGTTTTATTGTGCCACTTTTTCAAGTTTACCCAATCTATTTTTGAATGATACATATTCCTATATTGAATAGAATTTTTAATGTCTTCATTAAACCATCCGGCTTGTTTAAATGTTTTTACTCTTTAAGTTTTTATTGGTGCATGCTTGTTAATAACTTGATTAAAAAGTTCATACCATTTGTCGACAGCAATATCAATATCATCTTCCATTTCAACAATATAAAAAGGCGTTTGATGTAAGTCTGTACAAAAGGCTTATACATTAAATTTTTTGAAACACCTATACTTTACTTCAATATGATTTTATTTCTTTATCTTTATATTGATTTTTCTATTTAAGCATACAGGATAGTTGTCACTTAAAGCATATGAAGGAACATGACAATGGATAATATTTTCAGGATTAGTAGACGTGTAAATATGATCAATTTGAGTTTCAAATTTGTCACAAATACGAGTTGAAGTTAAAATTTGTTGTTGAAGATCAAAACTGTTTATGAAATTGATCCATTTTTTATTCTCAAGTTTTATCAAGTAATAAAGTCCCCCATTAAAATTATCTCTTTGTTTTCTGAAATAGCTGCATTTAATTCCTTCTCAAAAAGATCTATCCAAACTGAGGGGAATTTGGTGGCCTATAAAAAGTACAAATGAAGAAAAGTTTAAATTTTGGAAATTCTACCTCTAACCATAAAGTTTCTAATGTATTAATGGATATGACATAAACCAATAGGTCACCACCATCCTTACTCTGGCGATCTTTTCTGAAAATTTTGTATCCTTACACTTTACATTGTTCATTGTTAATATCAGGTTTTAAGAATGTTTCAACTAATCCAAATAAATGTAAATATTTGTTGTTTATAGTAATTATATTTTTCAACCCGTCAAATTTAGATAAAATATGTCTAACATTATTATTTACATTTTAGATTAAGACAGTTGTTTTTATAATGTTTGTTTCTATTTCATTTAGGTTTTGAGCTGAAGCTATTAGCATATATACCATTTTTCGATTTATGAAAATTTTCTCTAGAACTTTTGATTTTAAAATTCTCAGCTACAGACATACATTTTTGAGTACATATACATTTTGATGTATTACAATTTGGACATAAATTGAGAAGTATATCGAAATTGTTATGAAGTAGTAATGATTTACTATGATTTAATAATTTGTCTACATTGAAATACAACAGATTTATCCTAAAGTGTGTGGCAGTCTTCACAATGATGACCATAAAAGCCACAATTAAAGCAGATACCATTGAATGTTTTTGTAATGCTTTGTCTGTTACTATGCTGTTCATTACTTTCATTATTGGTTTGCTTGAAAATGTTTACAACTCTGTTTATGTTCCTAAGTAAAAGAATTGTACCCTGATAAGTCAAGTGTAGGCCATCACGGTCAAATTAAGAGGAAACGAGATCGCCGTCTCTGGAAACAAATGCATCTGTTTGTTTGATGATATTTAACTTATGTTCAATAGAAACCCTGTGTAATATCGCATTATAAATTTCTGTATCAACATTCCGTCTTGGACGAATCTCAGATACAGAAATGTCTATGCCTGGGTTTATCGATTTGACAGTTTTTATTATACCATCATATTTTTCTTTGAACGCTTCTGTCAGTTTTGGTACTGTTGCGCCTCTATTTGTTTGTATGTAAACATCTTTCCCAACTTTGTTTGCATCGATGCCTTTAATTATGGAACTTCCCATTATCAATGTTTTTTCTTTCCGTTCGTCTGGAAATATTTTAGAGTTTCTTATTGTTGTATGTGATTGATTTGTATATGCCTTTGATGCATTTGCTGTGTTGCTGTTAATACTACGATAATCCATATTTTTATTATAACATCCACATCTTTATTATAACTGTCAAAACTGAAAAAAGTATATGGGAAACCAGTTACACTGCAAAATTTAATGTCTCTTTGGTGATGCTCGAGACAAAACCTATTAGAAAATAAAAAACTTAAAAAGAGCAAATGAAAAGGATAAAAATTTAGACCCAGAAGTATTTAGATCTGACAGAATTTTGCTGAATTTATTCATGGGTAGCATATTTTAGAAAAAAAAATTAAAAACAAATAAAACCCATACCCATCTTAAAACGGTGGCTAGTTCGTAAACAAAGCATGGATAAGCAATACAGCTCGAGCAACATTCAAAAGACTACAAAAATATGAAAACGAGTATTAGCTTTCAACCGACAAAAGTGTACATTGACAAGCGGAGTGTAAGCAAATAATTGGTTGCCTATAAACTTGCTATACTAAAACAGAACTGTTTTTTATACCAACATAAGAGTATGCGATAACAATGCTTTTCATGAACATAACAGACCTTGGTAGACTTGTTTATTATGGAAACACGTTTTGTATAAATCTGTATAAAGTATTTCAAAACTTTAACCAACGTGTCTAGTCTTTGAATATCGATTTGTACTCACAACATTATCGAAAGAAAAACAAACATTTAGAAGCATCTTCTATACGAATTTGCGACTTTTCGTCTGGAATCGTGACTTAAATTCATCAAGTTATGAAAGATGAGATAGCGCCGATGTCTAGGAACTATATTTCTGATCCCTTTTTACTGTCTAAACAAAAACACGGCATATTTTATCCATTTCAAAATTTACAATTACCATTAAGAATAAATAAAACAAAAATCCCTCATCTGAAAAATAAAAAAATGATATTCACTTTTACCATTATCAAGTTAGTAAAAATCGTCCTACAAGTGCAAAAAGTAATACAAAAAAATATTATAATCTATAAACAACGAACATCTAATGTCATATTACACCAAATAAAGACAGACAATGAACGAATTATTGAGCTTAAGCGACATTAGATAAAACTTTGAACAGTTCATCACCAAAGATATGAAATGGTCGAAGAAATTAGCGAAATTCTATATTACACATAAACATTTGTTTACTATCACTGTACAGATACATACGGTAGTAGATTGCAGAAGAAAACTACACATGTTCTTGACAAAATAGATAGATTTTGATAAAAATTCATTTCACTTGTTTAGTAAAATTGAGAAAAGTTGAAAGTTAAAATAAAATGGAAAAAACCATGAAAAGGTTTACTTTTTAATATGAATTTTTCACATTTTTTTGGTTTTCTACTATGAAATTGCTTTATATAACAAAACAAAAGTAAAAAAAAAACCAATAAACAAGTGATGAATTGAATAACATTTAATTCGAATCGTTGTTGAAGCAAATGGATTGAGTTTTCCATCTTAATTATTGTTATAGATGTATAAATATGTATGTGTGTGTTTGTTCTGACCTTTATTGCTGTTACAGAAATTTTCGAAAGTACTTAAATTTTGGGTTCAAATATAGTTGTTAGCATAGTGGATTTTTTAATGTTATTAAAAATATAATTATCAGCAGTGCAATTTAAATTAAATTTTCATTGTCATTTGAATTTTGTACAAAAGATTTGTGCTCAGAAATCAACTAAAGGGAAACAAAAACAAGTTATCACAGTATAAACATCTGCCTAGGTCAAATGATGTCAAGGTCAATATAACAATCTCACATAAGGATGCTTTTTCGCTGCGCAATTGTCGACAACCGTTTAAGCTAGTTATTACCTTTTACTATTTACTCTCATAAAAGGACATAAATTGAAAATGTATATGATGATGTGCTTATTTTAGAATGAATGAACGTAATAGCAACTTCCTGGTATCATTAATTCAAAAAACATCTGCACAACATGTTATCCTTGGAACATTTTTTCTTTTACGTTTTACGTTTTGGAAATATATATAAATGAGCATACCTGCTGAGGCAAATTTAGAGTCTATATAAAAATTATTTCTAAATTGAAATTATGAATTTTAATTGATATACTTTTACTATACTGACCAACTTTGTTTTGTTGAATTTTAAATTTGTTATAGCAATAAAACAAAATTACGACATAACGCATTTTCCTTTTTACAATTTGAATTTTTCGAAAAAGTAAGGACCGTTTAGCACAAATATTTTTTACATTTTGTGTCCTCAGTGCTATTAAATTTTGTACTTGTTTGGCCTCATAACTATTTTGATCTGAGTGTCACTGATGATTTTCTTATGTAGAGGAAACGCGCGTCTGGCATATTAAATTATAATCCTGATACCTTTGATAACTAATTACTAAATTAATGAAGAACAATCTAGTGAAAAAATTATATTCATTTCTGAAAATGAAATTTGTAAAAATATCAGTAAGCGACACTTTTTCTCTCTACATTAATTTTGTATGCATTCACAAAACAAGAAAATGCTTGCAATTCATTATTAAATGTTTAGAAGTACCACAAAGATTAAGAAAATGTGAAATGAGCATTGTTACACCTTATAACCAGTTTAGTAGTTCAGTACTGCAGGTCGTAACGTTTTGTACGAATTCGTTTTGCGTGTGTGCAAATAATTTATCACGTTTTTGCGACAAAACGCTTCTTTACGTATATTCTCGTTTCCCTACGCTTTCAAAACATAGTAAAACATAGCTCTTGAAACGTGACAGTGTGACTGGGGCTTAAGTAAGATACAGTTTACCATTTTCGTAGGCAGACAGAGGGAAACATCCATTGTTAAGTCGATTGTTTTTGTTGTTGTGTAGATATAACGATAAAAAAATAAAACATTTTAAAAGATGCACCAAGAATAAAAAGAAAAGATAGTGAATGAACTGATCGCGAATGGAATGTTTTTTTTACGTACATGCAAGTAGCAGTAGTGATACTTCATCTCAACATGTTTGATTCATCTTTTAACTGTATTTAACATTTTACTAAACAAATATCTTTGAATATATTGAGGTGAGAGACCATGCAAATACTAATTAACAGATCGTTCATGTCGCGAAAATGGATACTGTATCTCATAAAAGACTTTTGTATATGCCTTTAATGATATATTTTTTATATGCAATACAAAAGTTTTTTTTCACAGTTATTTGATTGGTTCAAAATTGAACCAATTTGAATTCTACTAAAAGTCTATAATTGTTTTATACACTGTTCTTTCTACAACAGGCCCTGAAAGTAATCTGCTATAAATACAGTGTTTCAAATGATGGCGATCCCAGGTGCTCCGGTGGGGTTAGCAGATCCTGCTATACATTTGGCACCCGTTGCATTGCTCATAAAAGTACACATATATATGGTGTTAAGTGGGAAACAAATCTTACAGAATGGGAAATTAAGGAATTCATCGTCGTTATCAAATTATCTGAAGTTTGTTCAGGTTTGGTTGTACTTTTATAATACAATCCAAGTTTCAAATATTTTAATCTCGAAACAATTACTGAAAAACACCATTTATTATCAAATTGGATCATCTCGTGAGGAACAATATTACTGTTAATGTTATTATAATACGGAAACAACTAAGCGTCTTACAGTACAGACACTCTTATCATAAATAAAATAAACAATCAAAACAATTATTTCAAAGTAAGTGATCCACTAATTGTAATTTTTTACCGTGCAATGACCTTCTTGACAGGGATAACATAGTGCAAATCACTGTCATATCATCTCTATAGATTTAATATAAAACGACCACTTTTTAATCAGTATATAAATCCCAAATGGAATTAAATCGAATTACCATTACAGACTAGTAATTAATTTATATTTACAATACCTCTTAACTGTGACAAACAGACGGCGAAAAGACAATCATTTATAATAACTAGCAAAACTCACAAGTAATCTTCTTTCGTTGATTTGATCTGTCATGATCTACGGACACAATTAACTTTTAGATAAGCATCTAGAATGAAGATGAATGAGATTTGGCACGTAAGAAAAAAACTACGAATACTTCGGTGAACAATTCAACGTTTCCTTGATATTGGTTTGAAAATCTTATGAAAATATTTGATGCAGAAAATAAAACGATTATCCAATTTTCCAATATTAACATTGCCATAAATTATAACATTTTTTTCAGATAAAGAAATGTATTTATAAAGGTTACTCGGGAACACGTGTATTTGTTTACTTTTAGCACGTGTGTTTAAATCAAAACATGTTTATGTTTAATTTGATTGGACAATCAGTAAGTTATTACTATTTTAAGTTATATAAATCATGATAACTTCATGCTATAAAATTGAGAATGGAAATGGGGAATGTGCCAAAGAGACAACAACCCGACCATAGAAAAAAACAACAGCAGAAGGTCACTAACAGGTCTTCAATGTAGCGAGAAATTCCCGCACCCGGAGGCGTCCTTCAACTGGCCCCTAAACAAATATATACTAGTTCAGTGATATTGAACGCCATACTAATTTCCAAATTGTACACAAGAAACTAAAATTAAAATAATACAAGACTAACAAAGGCCAGAGGCTCCTGACTTGGGACAGGCGCAAAAATGCGGCGGGGTTAATCATGTTTGTGAGATCTCAACCCTTCCCCTATACCTCTAGCCAATGTAGAAAAGTAAAGCATAACAATACGCACATTAAAATTCACTTCAGGAGAAGTCCGAGTCTGATGTCAGAAGATGTAACCAAAGAAAATAAACAAAATGACAATAATACATACTAGCTAGAATTTTAGCGCTAAAATTATAGTAAGAAGTCTAGAATTGTCATTCGAGGTTCGCCTATCCGACAGTAAAGGTTCGTTTCCCACCACCAACCCTTTTTAAGACTTCATAGGAATGTAAATAGTATGTTGTGTAGAAAATAGTTAATAAGATACATGTATGTATTACAGTAACTGTAAAGATTTTTTTCTTCAACTTATAGAACATTTTTCTATTGTAGATTGTGTTTATATGTGATGGCAGCGGTCGATGACAGCAAATTGGACATTTGTTTATTGTTTATAATAAAATAAGCTTTCTGTGCTGTCGGGGCAAGCTGATAACCAAAAACGGTGTTGAGTTTTACTTTATAAATGCTTTATGTTCGTTTGAAGTATTGAATAAGAACATAATGTTAATTAATTGTTTGATCTATAAAAACAAAGGGCTGTGTTGTTTTTGTTTTAGAACATTCTTATGGATAAAGATTCCCATAACATTGAGAACGGAAATGGGGAATGTGTCAAAGAGACAACAACTCGACCAAAGAGCAGATAACAGCCCATGGGTCTTCAATGCAGCCAGAAAATCTTGCACCTGGAGGCGTGCTCCAGCTGGCCACTAAAGAAAAATGTATACTAGTTCAGTGATAATGGACGTCATACTAAACTCCGACCATGCATTTTTCAATGTTAAACACTTTGACCAGTTTTAGGTATAAATAGAATATCGAACTTATCATCCATAAATGAGTTTCATAAGAAAAATCTGATTGTAAAAGAAGAAAAATGAAGGGGTTCCAAAATTGTAAGCTCACTCCCTTAATTTTTAAAAAGAACATGAAATATTTGCTTTAAATTGCAAGTCACAGAATTGTCGATATTTTTCAATATAGATGATTCCATGAGTAAGTTTATCTAGCAAATTGGTAGTACATGTAAGTGAGGAAAAATTTTAAGCTTTAAATGTGTGTGCATTGTTTACATAATGTCACAATGATATTTACTGACTCTTTTCTGAAAAAGTTAGAGTATAAGATCAATCAGAGAATGGATACATATGATTGTTTTTATTTCTGCTATTTGTGATAATTATCTGTATGCATTTGCATACAAAAATACCCATGATCCTTATGTCATTTCCCCAAAGCTTTTGTAAAGCCTTGGGCAAAAGAAGAGTTTAAAGAAATAAAATTGTATGGATTAAGTTAGAACGAGAGTTCAATTTAGTGTACATACTTCGATTTTGAGTGGACCATCTGTTGATAAATTAATTAAGTGATAAACGTGTTTTATTATCGCCTCACACAATCTCGTTGGTTTTGTATTTTTAGGTGTCATAGTTTCTTTTTTGCGCTTATATTACCGGTATAATATACAATGGCATAAATATATTAGGCAAATAGAGTTCAAGAGGTATGAAAATATTACACTGCTTTTATGTCAGTGATTTATAGTCAATATCTTGGAAAACTGTAAATATGAATCTTATAATAAAAAGAATATGATAGATTAACTGTTGTTTGACTGATACGCAATTGCATCTCATTTATAAAATTTCAAGACAAGACTAGGTTTATAATGACAACAATAGATACAGCTTGGCCAATATACAGCCCATTCGGAAAAAGTAACATGGCCCCTGGAAATGTTATAATGGATACGGGCATACATTTCCCTTACCTGCTGACCCTTCAAAGTATCCCTTAAGGTCAAGGAACAGTAAATGGGCTATGTCGCAGATTTCGCTAAATTTTGCATACAGCCTTGTCTCATTGAACAACAACTAATAGTCGAAAAATAATGCATTTATCTCATTAACCATATGCGATTTTTGCAGATTGAATTCTTTCAAAATGGGTGAACATTTGTATAGAAAGCACATAAAATCAGCGAAATACCGTCTTAAATTTGTCTGAAAATCATCAAATGTCAAATTTCTAGTCGATAGATTTTTCTTTAAAAAATGTATGCTTTTGACAGGTAAAGTTCTATTTTAGTGATATAAAATAATCATATGGTCACCGACTTCGTTTTTTGTCTCATAATCAATTTGTAACCTTTTTCGTAGTGAAAAACGACAAAAATGGAAGTTAAACGGCATGCAACGCGATGGCGTTACGATTATTTCGATGTTTTTTTGTATTTTTCAGAAAGAACACAACTTTATGATGTATACGGTTAAAACGAAGTCGGTGACCCTATCTTTTTTGCACCATAAAAACGGAAATTTATGTATCAACAATATACAGTTTTTTAAGATAAGTCTTTGGAGTAGAAGTAAGAGATTTGATAATTTTAAGACAAATTTTAGACGATTTTGCGTTGAAAGAATTCATTTTGTAATATTTCAAATGATTAATGAGTTAATCGATTATTTTTTTTTGGATTTTCAGTTGTAGTTCATCGAGTCAGAGTTGTATGCAAAAAATAAATGAAATCTGGGACAGATAGCACATTTACTGTAACTTGCCCTTAACCTACATGTACAAGGAGCATTGAAGTTTACCTACTAAAGTCTTCGGATTCATCGTTCTCATTCTGACCGGATATGCATAAACTACTTTCCTATTTACTATTAGGCAAGCAATTATCAATCATACGTTTCATACGTTATGTCGCAAATAAACCTCTTTCAAACTCAGTCATTTCCTTAACGGAATAAAACAACGTATCAGAAATAAAGGATCAGAAATAAGATCTAGTTATGCTATAATTGTACAATGGATCATCACGACATGGCTGATAATTACAAATTATAAGTTCCTCTTTCAAACATCACATGATGAAAACAATGATTAGATTTGAAGGATGATAATATACAGATAAATTATGTTTTTGTTGCAATAGTACGAGCATTCGGATTTTCCTTCTAATCAGACAAAAAGTCTGACAATCCCTTGTTTTGTCTATATTCCTCATTGTTAAGCAAACACATGCCGTTTAGCTAATATCGTTTTACATATCTCAGAATGTTTTCAGTTTCTATTATTCAACCTCTAAAATATTATATCATACTGTGATTTAAGAAACGTATCTTTTAATAGCGAGTTTTTTTTTACTACAAAAAGTTATCTTTTTCATTCAAACACTAGTGTCATTTCACTTGTAAAGAAGATTTAAGGACAATAACTCTTTTAAAAGCAAACATGTAAGACAAAACAAATATATCATAGTTAATACTGCCGCTGTTGCTGCTATGATGATGATAAGAATAATGATACAAGGAAGGGGAGACGGGTAAAGTGTAGCCGGAATTGGAGGAGCATGATGATTGACAGAAGAACATTTTACGTCTGTGACAATTTAGTATATGCTCAAACGAGAATAGTATCATGCGATATGAAACCTATTTTATTTCAGACCAAAACACTGAACCTTATATTTAACGTTCTACACCTAGTTTACAAGGTTAATGTCTGCAAGACGAGGTCTAACCACACCCTCATGCACTATTCTGCACCTGTTGGCATTTGGTTGATATAATAGTTACTGGCTCGTGCTTAGTGGAGAAGCAGCATACAACTATTTTAAAGTCTTTGGTTTTATCAGGCTTAATAAATCAAAGACATTTATAGCATGCCTTAAGATTCTACTTCGAAAAAATATATGTAATATTTGTTGGGTAGAATAAATGTATCTAGTGATTGGGTACTTAAAATAAATGCTTATTCGTATAATGCTTATTAGATTTTTCAAATTTAGAAATCCTTTACTGTATTATGTAACCTATTGTAAGTGCCATACAATCGACTATTTTCGCACATTTATATTTTGATCAACTTTTGTCATCAACCTTGCTTGTCTCATCTTATACCAATAAAAATATATACAATATCACAGGATCTAACAAGATTAAAACGTATTCTGTGTGAAAATGGATATACACTCAATGAACTTTAAAACATGACGATGGAAAGGTCGTGTTGACATATTATTATACTCACAACAATCGTATAATCAAACAAGCTATTCTGATAATACGGAAAAGAATGTTGATATTCAAGGTTTAACTTGAATTTCTGAAATACAACATTTAAAAAGGGGCGAAAGATACCAGAGTGACATTCAAACTCATAAATCGACAATAACTGACAACGCAATGGCAAAAAAAGAAAAAGACAGACAAACAGACCATAGTACACACAACCCAACATATAAAAATTAAGACTAAGGAACATGAACCCAAAGAAAAACTGGGATGGAGGGATCCCAGGTGCTCCGGAAGCTAAGCAGATCCTGCTCCACAAATAATATACCGACGTCTATGTTGCATGATAACATCTCATAGTTTATTCAGTAACCTCGAACGTATTTCATATACAGTAAACGAATTGACTACCTTAACAGCGCAAGACTATTATCTCAGAAATCATATCGTCGCTGGGCTTCTAAAATGTTGTAAATAACAAATTTTCAAGAAGAAAATATCTCACAAACAGGCTTTGAAAATTTTGGCAAAATGCACGCTTCCAAAATGTCGTATGTGAACTTGAACGTTTTTGTAAATAGCAGTGAAATAAAAACTTTGACATTTCTGGATTATCCAAAACTTAAATTATTTTCACAGAAATAAAGAAATGTACAATTATTTTTTTCTCCAAAGCCATTCTACGATTTTTAAGTTTTCATATAACATTTTGGAAGCAAACTTTACATACAACTGACATTGGCAATTTTGTAATATGTCTTATTTCACACATTTTGATTGGTCTTACTGTATGCTATTTTGTAATACCAAAGATTTCCTCCCGCCCAGACCATTGGTGTCAAAAAGTATTTTTAGCCAAAAAAGTCATATATGACATTTTAGAAGCCCAGCGACGATATGCAGTTACCTAATTAAAGTATTATAATGAAATAGTTGATACGATGACATGTTGGAGATTCCTCTTGAATATATTTATTGAGTTAAACGATATTATCAACAGAAAAATAATAATTGTATTTAGCAGAAGACTCTTTTGACTTAAGCATGTGTTTCCTGCATGGACCAGCATCTTTAATAACAACCTTTCGCTTTAAAAAAACAAACTGCTTAAGTTTTGATCGCACTAACTGACATCACTGCATATGCTATTTTTTTTTACTTTACAAACCTACGCTCAAACAAAGCTGCATCGAACTAATTTTGAGTTATATGTCAAATAGGGAAGATTATTGGCATATTAACACGAGATCATGTCTTTTCGTTCATAATATCCACATTTTACGTAGGTTACAATAAATCTAATACTTTGTTTTTAAACACCGCTGGTTATTTAATATTAATGGAACAAGACTAGTACTGCAAAACAGTGTATTGATAGTGGGAACTTACACGAGGGTTTCATGACCCTGATGATATTAATAACCAGTTTATAATGATACTTGGAATATTTTTTTTCTAGCGTGTCGTCCAGTTTTGGATTGATGGGATGGTTTTTTTTACCGGCAGAGAAACAGCCACCTTTTACTAGAGAATTAGCAAAATTAGTCAATAAAATCGGAGTTATATGTTCCTGTTATGCGCAGGATTCGAATTACCCACCTTAGGTTGCTACTGATTACATTAAATAAATACTTACACCACTTTGCGAAGCCCTCATGACAAAGAACCCGTCGACGGTGATATACATACAGGAACACATATCCTTTTTCTAATCATCATCCCTATACTTCTAATGTGAGCAATGATTGTACGTGGCATTAAAAATGTTAGAATACAAAGAACAATGCAAAGCGGGAAATTATTTAAAAAAGGGAAAAATCAAAGGGTGAAACACAGCAGACAAATTTCAAATGGAAACCAACTGTCATATTCCTATCTTAATACAGATATTTTCTAATGATATTATATGGTTTTAGAGCTATCAAAGTCTCTCATTGGTAAGAAAGTCGAATAAAATTCAATTATAAATTAAACAATGTGTGAACAACTAAACAGTCATAATAGATAAAAATTTGAAACGTTAGGATACAGCACCCAACAGTGTGTCTAAATCTTAATCAAACAAAGATACAGTATCTACTAAAATCATTTGCTTTGGTAAAAAATGAAAAGTCTCGAAATATGGAGGAATATTTGAACTCATAGATTGAAAATCCTATGACAACGCCATGGCTAAAATACAAACAGACAAACAATAGTACACAAGACACAACTATGTAAGCTTTACCATGGAACAAATTTCCAGATCTCTCATCGATCTGTTTTATGTTTTACAAATATATTTGTACATGTACTTTGTTCTTTATTGAAGTGCGTATACAAATCGGCAACTATACATGATAGTTTTTTTTATATTTTGTACATGCAAATGCTCAGATCCTCAACTAAAACTATAGTGATGTTGTTTTAAGGTAGCCGGGTTTCTTATATTTTTTATTCTACTTGAAAGAAAACACTATTAACAATGACATATACTGTTATAATTTATTACAAAATGGTCAGATGAACCATATGTAAGTTTTGGGTAACAGAGGCTTTTAAATATTGTATGGGTTAAGATATTACGAGTCGTCTCATATCTGATAGGTGTCCGATAACATTAAAGTAATAAATTATTATTTTGCTTTTACTCTTGCTCGTAAAAGAGCAATTAGTTTTTTTTTTAAATGGAATAGAGCCATAATTTAAAAATTTTCAAACGCACTACCCTTTTTAAAAGACGTTTCATAGTTAAATATCGATTGAGAATTTTATTTTTATTGTCTTTTTTCTATCTTCAAATTGATACCCTATAACTGCTTTAATCCTGATTTAGAGTAATTTCTTGCAATTTGATTGGCTGATATTGTCCTAATAAATCTCAATACAATTTTTTATTACGTCAATATGAATTATTTCCCTTATTTATTACGTCAATTGGGATTATCTCCTTTATACCAATGACCTAATAAAAAAAATAATAATAAGTTGCTTTCTAGCCCTATATTTTTAGTTTTTCACAGTTTTAGATTAGATATCTAAAATATATTTGGTTGATATTGTCTTCATATTGAATTTGAATATAATTATATGTAATATGGATAAATTTTTTACACAGTGTTCAATTGTCCTAATACGGAATTTACCTGGGATGGTGTTCACGAATCTATCTTAGGATTAGGACGTGTCCTAAGATCATCTTATGACTAGTCTTTGTCCTAAGTCGTGTTCTCGAAGCTCTCCTAATATATCACATTTTTCATCCTAACTTTAGGACACCTAATATATCACATTTTTCATCCTAACTTTAGGACACCTAATTAGGTGTCTTAAGATCATCATCTCTTCATCCTAACTATGTGCATGCCTTTTTTCAGTTTTTGACGTGAGGAGTGACGCACCATTTGTTATTAACTCGTTTAAAGAAATTGTGCATGATTTTCAACTTTGAACTTCGCGTTTTTACGATACGATGACACTACGAATTTAATATTCTCATTTCAAAACAAATTGTTTTACAGTTTATATCAAAATTCTTTATGATATTATTTTATTATTACGTTTGAAATCATGCATTTAATTAAATACATGTTATTACAAATTTATAAACAATTTTATTAATTGGTTTCGTCTCTAATAAATATTTTATCAAACACAATTACTTTAACTATTTAGACTTTCGCACATAGGATATGTTTAGGACGTCCTAACATAAGATTCGTTTGAGATAGCTTCGAGACGCATCTTAAGAGAGTACTAAGTCGATCCTAAGTTCATCCTAAAATCGATCTTATCTATTATTTAGAACGAATCTTAGGATACTTTCGAGAACACCACCCCTGGTCAATAAAATTCATATCTGGTTTGGATTCCCCTCACCCGATATGAATTTTATTGACCCGATAAATTCTCGTATTAGGGCAATTGCACACTGTGTAAAGCTGGGGTCACACATTCACGATTTTTACTGCCGTCCTTAACAGGACAATTCCCGATAAAAATTTATTTAAAGTCTGATCAAGATCCTATGAATCGTGGATAGAAATTCAAACTTTAATTAAAAACTTGTAAAAAAAAATAATTTAATCACGACAACATGGACAACAATCAGATATTGTCGTTATTTAACCGTATCCAAGCGAATTTATCCCGATAATCCCGTTCTACATCCGCTTCTAATCCGAATTGTATCTTTCGCCAGGTAAAACTAGACCGAGTCTGTCACGACTGCGTCCCGATTCTACCGAATGTAATCCGACAGAGATCAGATAGTGACAAGACAGTGAACCGACGCTGACGGAAGTTATTCGTTCGAAAACTGTCGGCATACTCGGGATGATCAAGTACTGTCGGAATGTAATCCTATCACGGTCCGCTCTATCGTATTGCAAATGGCTTTGTCTGGTCTCAGTCGTATTGTATTCTGTTATTGTCGGGACTCTGACGTGGGTATCATTGACGAATTTAGAATTAATAACGGGACTGTTGCGGAATGGTTTCGGAAAAATCGGTTCGCAATCGACAAGATCTGGATGCAATCTGGACTCAATCGGCAGAAAAACAGCAAAGAAAAATTTCTCCAGATCATTCCCGTTCCACAGGACACCGTCCCAAATACACAGAACATTGTTAGAAATTCGATCCGATACAGCAGAATCTGTTACGGAATAGGCACGATTTTAATCCGACTAGACAAAATCGTCTGAGTTTCCCCGAATGTTACGGGACGCACCTAACTGTCGTTACTGCTTTGCCAAACTATTCGGACCCTTCCCGACCAGTAGGAATCTGTTATGAACTAAAACGACTGCGTTCAGACAATAATAGGACATTCCAGATAATTGAGGATACTAATCCGACTTTTTATTTTTCGTGTCGTATCGCTGTCTAATCTCAAACGGGAGCATTAGTCGGCAATGTGTGAACCCCGCATTACTAATAATGTGACATTAAATAAATCCCTTTATTATCTCGTCTTTTTCTTGTTTGGTTGGTTGCTAAAACCTTAACTTTTTGCGGATAAATGATAACACTTTTATGTAAATTATCAAAATAATGAAAACAAATATAAATATCAGTGTTTTTTTTTTATCGTCTCACACACTATCGCTTGTTTTGAATTTCATAGTGTACTTCAGATAGTTTCATGAAAAGTAAAAACCGAATACATGTAGAGTTCAACAAATATGAAACACTTCACTGCATTTGATTCATTTATTTATACATGTAGTCAATATCCGTAAAACTGTAGAACATACATAAACTAAATTAATTAATATCAAAAAAATAATTTGATCGATTTAATTCTTTTTATTAACATCCTTTGCAAATACTGTTTTCAAATTAGGGACACGGACAGGTTATCAAATAATGAAATAGGTAGCATGGTCGACCAGCAAGGAGGAAGGACATTAACTAGGCCATTAAAAAAGAATATTATATAAAGGCATATACTTAGCCTGTGCTGCAAGTTTTCCTTAATGACAATAATGAACTTAAAAACTTGTTAACATGTATTTATCATAAGTGTTTTTTTCTGTATTAAGCTTAATCATGAACTCTCAAAGCTTTAATTTTGAAAGGCAAGGAGCACGAAAGTTTTCCATTCACAGGGCTTCGGATTCAACGTTCCCATTCTGACCGGATATGCATAAACCTGTTTGATACTTAGTGTTAAGCAAATAACAATCAATCATTTAGCTTAATGCATGAAAAAGATAAATACAAAGAACAGAACTAGGACGTCGCCCGAGTTCTTCTGAAATTTTGTTATTTAACTTTGTTTTTAAACTTGGAATGGTTTATTTGGGAATCAAAGTTTGTTTCGAATTCGGAGACGTTCGTAACGGATCAAAATAACAAATCTGAAATAGTGGATTAGAAAAAAATAATTAGTTATGCTATGATTGTCTAATAAATCATCACGATATGGTTGATATTTACAAAGTCGATCTCTCAAAGATGGCATGTTCAAATCAAATATTGAATTTAAAGAAAAATAAGAGAGTGATATGTTGTTTTATAGAACCAATAGACTGAATAGAACGATCGTACCTCGTAATTTAATGGAAAAAAAACTATAGCAATCCTTTGTATCTCGATTTTTCTTTTGTTAGACAAACGCATGTCAATTTACTAATCTAGTGTTACACATTTCCAAATTGTTCAAGTTGTTACAACACAAACTCGAATTATAAATTGCTAAATCATAGTGATTTACAAAAGAATGTCCTTTAAATGCTAGTTATTTGATTACTAAAGGTAAGATCTTATTATATTTTGATAAAAAATTTCATCGAACTGCATGTATAGCCAAAATATATAACACTTCCGATTAAACTACATGTATAGCCAAACTATATAACACTTCCGATTAAACTACATGCAAACCCAAATATATAAAAATTCCGCTTGAACTCACAACACACTGATACTTGAAAACAATATTACCAATCGTTGGTATAATTATAAAGGTCAACATAATGACACCAATGATTTTATGTTAAACCAAATGTATAACCAGCTAGACCAATTCAATTCATATAAAAGTCTTTTTTGACAATTTGTCGTTTTGGTATATTCCTGACTTCTAACATATTTTTAATCCAACTACATTTACTATGTTGAGTAAATTCGTCTTGATGTTAACTTTACGATCAGAAAAAAACCTCATCAAAGATAAAAAGGAAAAAAACTTGGTGCGTCTAACACTCGCTTCGTCTCGTAAAACTCATAAAACGCTCCAATACAAAAATCCAAAATAAATTAGGAAGTGAAAGAGCTTCGAGTTCCCAAATTCCGCTGGGGGTTGACAAATACACCTATGGTAATCTCTGTCGGAGTAGAAAATTCTAAGAAAATTCAAAGATTATACCGTAACAGATTTGTAACGTATATGTGACTGTCTTACAGTTGAAATGTTAGCTAGTTGTACATCAGGTGTAATTCACTATTTTCTACATGTCTGTACCAATCAGGAATGTGAAAGTTGTTTCCTTCCCGTTTGATGTTTTGATGGTTTGATTTTTTGTCATTTGGTAATAAATTTTCAGTTTTAAATTTCTTGGATATCGTATTTTTATCGTTTATGTATTCTTCACAATGTACTATCGTCTAATGTATAGGATGTCGACATTTCGTAGTTTATTCAGTAAGGAAGATCTTGGTCCAGATACAGAGACTTTCATGACAGCGCAAGTTGATATATCAGAAAACATATCTAATTACCCTACTAAAGTCTCATATGAGATCGCTGACAATTAGAAAGGCGTACATTTGTAGATGACACGTAAGAGATTCCTATTAAAACTAAATATTGAAATTAAAAAATTAAAAAAGAACATAAATAAATTATTTGTGTACACTGTATTTAAACAATCATGTCATTGTTTTAGTACAACAATCCTCCGCTTTTTAGAGCAAACTCTTTAGCTTTTGGTTTAGTTTATGGACACTGTAAGAGTGTATTACTTTTGTAATTTAAGCTCTAAGAATAGCAATATCAAACTGATTAACAGACAAATGTCGTTTAAGGGAAAACAATTGGCCTAATAACACGAAATCATATCTTTTCATTCTAAATATGAAAAGGTTAGGTGCGTTACTTTATCGTCAAGAAACACGTACTTTTAATAATAGTACTGATAATGCTATCCAGGTTCAACCCAACATTGTTCTTAAAATGTGCGCACTAAGGCCGGAATATAGCAGTTGGTATCCAATACTTGTAGTTCGTTTCTATGCATGTTGCATTGTCGTTTGTCTTTGGTTGCACTTTAGTGTTTCTGTTGTTTCGTTGTTATCTTCTGAAAGAGGGACGAAAGATACCAGAGGGACAGTTAAACCCATAAATCGAAAATAAACTGACAACGCCATGGCTAAAAATGAAAAAAAGACAAACAGACAAACAATACTACACATGACACAACATGGAAAACTAAAGAATAAGCAACACTAACCCCACCAAAAACTAGGGGTGATCTCAGGTGCTCCGAAAGGGTAAGTAGATCCTGCTCCACATATGGCACCAATCGTGTTGTTTATGTGATGACAAATCCGGTAAATAGTCTTATTCGGTAGGTCTAATAGTTGATGACTTTCCCGTTTTTGTTTGTAAAACGGATTTGTTTTCTCTCAATCGATCGATAACTGTTAAACTGCGGGTAGCTTCTGTTGCCGTTTTTTAGAACAATAATTAATTGGTGATGGTTGGTGTTTAACTCTTATTTCATACATTGTGGCAATTTGGCGTCGTCTAGTTTAGTTTTGGTGGAGGAAACCAATTAACCCTTAGAGAACAGGCGACCTTCAAAAGAAACACTTGCAAAGCTAGTCAATTTAGATCACTTATCTAATCAACAACACAGTGGCTTCTTTTTTAAGCATTATTCGTACATGACCTTACAGGTGCATTATATAAAAATGATTTTTAAGAGAACACTGAGAGTTACACTGAAATCAGAATGAGATTCTGACAATAGATACCTATGAGATATTCAAACTCATGAGAACAATATAGACTGACAATGCCAGCACTAAAAAAAAACAGGGAAACAACTGTTCACAAAATACAACATAAGATAGTTGACAATCAGAAAGGCGTAGATGACACGTAAGAGATTCCTATTAAAACTGAATATTGAAATTCAAGAATGAAAACTACAGAAATATACTATTTGTGTTCCATAAGTAAATTATATTTTCACAAGCATGTCTTTCATTTAGATTAACAATCCTCCGCTTTTAAGAAAAAACTGCTAAATGTTTGGTTTAGTTTATGGACATCACTATAGTGGTGTATTACTTTTATAACTCAAGCTCTAAACATAGCAATATCAAACTGATTAACAGACAAATGTCTGTAAAGGGAGAATCATTGCCCTAATAACACGAAATCATATCTTTACATTCTAAATATGAAAAGGTTAGGTGGTCATCAATCTGTTTGTTCAACACAGCTGGTTATTTAATCGTTAAGGAACAAGTACTTTTAAGAACATTACTGATAAATGTATCCCAATTCAACCCACCATGTTATTCTTGAAATGTAAATACCAAGTCAGCAATATGGCAGTTTTTATCGAATAGTTCGTTTTTATGAATGTTGCATTATCGTTTGATTTTGTTGCTCTTTATTGTTTCTGTTGTTTCGTCGTTTTCTTCTACTAAATGAGTGTTTCTCACGGTTTTTGTTTGTAACCCGGATTGTTTTCTCACTATCGATTTATGACTTTTGAACAGTGGTTTACTACAGTTGCCTTTATAAAGAACTCTAATTGATTAGTGATGGTTGGTGTTTTACTCTTATTTCATACATTGTGGCTTTTTTGTGTCGTCTAGTTTAGTTTGGAAGAGGAAACCGGAGTAACCTGGAAGGAATTCCAGTATGGCAATATACGTTTCTCTAGTATTACTGACCGAGAACATTCATTCTATCAATCATTTCTAACAATCGTTGCTTTCGTTGTAAAGGAAATATGATGCCCTAATATAAGAAATATCACTAAGGTGATCGGTCATTTTACTGTCGTAATGAGCTAACAAACCCTGTTAAAAACATTCATTCAATTTCGCTAAAAGGTACAAAATCACAGAGGTTTACATATTATCTCTCCCTTAGTGTTCTGTATACATGCTGTTTGTAAATATCTAGTTGATTGATTGATTGTTGGTTGCTTAACGTCCAGTGGCAATATAACTGTCAACTACCAGAGGAGAAATTGAACTTAGACTGATTTGGCTGATCTGCTGTCTATATTTATAAATGTCTTCATTTCTCATATTGATGTTCTATTTCTTGCATATAATCACGAGCATGCAATATGAAGGTCATACAGGAACCTCACGTGTTGAACGAACGGATATGACATATCATAAGTTCTTAACGTGTATATTTTCATAAGCTCAACAAATAAAAAAAAAGAATTTGACTTATCGTTCTTTAAAATTGAGATTGTTCAGACCGATGACCTGTGTAGCATATTAGTATATGAGTAAGACGAGCTTATATTAGTTAAGATTGACAAGAAACCCATTATGCTTTTACGAAGTTTTCACAGTGATTAAAAACGTGCCGAGTTCCTTAAAGTTTTAGTATTATGATATGTGAGTGAACTGTTTCAGTTTAAGATACGTATCGATAAGACATGTGTTAGTTAAATAGTATAGTTTATGTATAAGCTACACGCTGAAAGAAAGAGTAACTACAAAGAAGATGTCAATTAAACAGTAATACAAAAAAGCAAAATGTCATCTTGATATCAAAAAATTATACAGACAAGGGTTAATGGATTTTTCAAAAACTATTGGACAGTACAATGAATCAGATCATTTACCAATGCTAGACTTTTCCGAGAAAAAAGGCGTACAGACAATGAACAACAACGGACAATTTAAAAAAAAACGATTAAAAACGTGCCGAGTTTCTGAAAGTTTTAGGTTTATGATATGTGAGTGAACTGTTTCAGCTTGAGATACGTATCGATAAGACATGTGTTAGTAAAATAGTATAGTTTATGTATAAGCTACACGCTGAAAGAAAGAGTAACAACGAACTATAACGAAGGCATCAATCATTTATATCAAAGTATATTAGGGTAAAAAATCAATTTAACAGTGATACAACCTCGCAAAATATCATTTTAATATCAAGAAATAATATATACAAGGGATAATAGTTTAAAAAAAAAATATTGCACAGTAAAATAAATCACATCAGTCACCGAACACGATCTTTCCAAGAAAAAGGGCATACTTCAATACCGGACAACACATGAGAGTCCATAAAGTCAAAAAAATAACTGCTCTCGCCAATTCAATGCAACGATGTCACACTACAATGTAACACTTTCAAAAATTAGCAAAACTTATGCCACAACGCAATCTATACAAGTTTTTTAACTGACAAAAATAAGGCGTTTCAAACAAGATCAAACACAGAAGCTAATGCCGACTTAATTTCGAATTACTAATATTTCATTATCTAAACCCATTTTGGTTTAAAAGCAATTACATGTTTTATGCTTTGTTTTCTCTGGATTTTGAGTTTCTTAAATTCCACGAAGTTTTCACAGAGATAAAAAACGTGCCGAGTTTCTGTTTTTGTATTATGATATGTGAGTGAACTGTTTCAGGATGAGATATGTATCTTCAAGACATGTGTTAGTTAAATAGTATAGTTTATGTATAAGCTACACGCTGAAAGAAAGAGTAACTACAAAGAAGAAGTCAATTAAACAGTAATACAAAAAAGCAAAATGTCATCTTGATATCAAAACATTATACAGACAAGGGTTAATGGGTTTTAAAAAAACTATTGGACAATACAATGAATCAGATCAATTACCAATGCTAGACTTTTCCGAGAAAAAAGGCGTACAAACAATGAAAAACAACAATTTATTTTGGATTTGACTACCGTGTGTCATGTTTTCTATTGTTTGTATGTTTGTATGTTTGTCTTTTTCATTTTTAGCCGGGCGTTGTGTCAGTTTATTTTCGATTTACGAGTTTGACTGTCCCTCTGGTAATTTTCGTCCATCTCTTATACATCAAAGAGGGACGAAAGATACCAGAGAGACAGTCAAACTCATAAATTGACAATAAATGACAACGCCATCTTTGTTCCCTAGATGGCATTTGGTTATGAGTGTCGTGAATTGCTGTCTTATCGACGTATACATTTTGCAACCATAAATAATTGGGTTTTATTCAATAATAAATGCTTTAGTTCTGATAAGGTATAAACTCCCTTATACATTTAAAACTAGAGAGTGTTTGGCTGATCTTCCAATATGAAATCAGAAGGTGCGTTCTGATTACCACAGACCAAACAAAGTAAAAGATAGCAAGTTTGTATCTACAGCTCATTGGGAACACTTACTGGATAATGAATAAATTAATAAGTATATTTACCAATGGTTTCCCCTAATTTATCTGTCCTGTGCTTACCTGTAAAACAGATGCGCGCAAATGTAACCAAATGCTTCGTGGAAATGTAATGCAACGAAGTCATCAAATGACATTCAACAATGAGCAAATTTCGTGCCTCAAAGCAAGCTATAAATAAAGTTTCCGGAATAAAATAAATATCAGGCAATTAAAAAAATATGATATGATTTGCACTTACTTGTATTTGGTTTATCTAAAACCGTTTTGGTATGAAGCAATGCCATATATTTTTTTAGGGTTCAGCTTAGGCTGACCTCCAAATGCAGTTTTTGCTCGCAGCATTGAAGAACCAATGGTTGACTTCGACTGTTATCTGCTCTTTAGTCGGAATATAGTTGTCCCTTTGACATATTCCACATTTCCATTCGAATGAATTGTTTTCTGCTTTATCTTCTGACAAAGTCCACACGTAAACAGCTTGGTAACATAATTGTACTTTTCAAGCCTTCTTAAACGTGATCAACTTAGTTTGCAACCAGAATAATTAATAAACTCATCATAGATATCAGGATTAAATTTTTAATTTACGCGAGACGCGCGGTTCGTCTACAAAAGATTCATCAGTGACGCTCGTATTCAAAAAAGTTAAAAAGGCCATATAAAGTACGAACTGGAAGACCTATAGTTGTTAATGTCTCTGTCATTTTGATCTCTTGTGGACAGTTGTCTCATTGGCAATCATACCACATCTTCTTTTTTATAATTAGTATTTCAAAAATTCAAACGTTTTGTAAACAGTTAATTTATAAATATGACAATATCAACGATATTTCATGTCAGCACAGAAGTGCTGACTACTGGGCTGGTGATACCCTCGGAGAGTACAAACCTTCAATTTGAAACAATTAGATTAGAATAATCAAATGACTCGTGTACAGGATAAGAGTCACGCTCCATGCACGTTACAAAATTATAAACAATTCTCGAGAGTCCATAGATTGCCTGTTGTTTAACAAGGCAACATTTGTTATCACAGCAATCTTTTTTCACTGAAAAAAAACAAATTTTGACCTTTCATTCGATTGACCACTTTACATTATATATTACTGACCGGTTTTTGACAGGACTATGACTGTAAAATTTGTCATTGGGATTTAAACAAACAAAACTCGGAGATTCAATGGATAAAATCTTATATACAAACGTGTAATGCTGACATGTTTTTGCAATTGTAAATATTAGAACTTTGGGTCATTTACCAATATCACTGACCCTCCAACTGGGCAACGACCAATGTATCTTTCGACAGCAACGGATGATTAGTAATTAATTTGAACTTGTCAAAACCATTGCTTATCTATCAGCTGTATTTCAGCTGTAAGCTGATAACCTTGCAAGTAGATTAATTGTACAAAGCAAATCGTCAATTTCAGGAACATCGCTGAGTAGCCACTATCTGTTTGGATATTTACATTTTACAAACGTTTATGTTGTATGGTAGAGTTTAGATAAGGGATATTAAAGGGTCACAAAGAGTGTGTATAGTTATCAATATGCTGCATTGTGAGTGTAATAAAGTTCGTTATGCCAAATTGTTTAATTATAATATAATATAAGATATAACGAAAAAGTGGAACTCATTTATTATTGTATATTATAAATAATAAAAGAAGGACTAATCAGAAGTATCAGTTTTAGGAAGAGACATTACGCGGTAATCATTTGATTTTTAAAATGCTATTTTTAAAGAAATTTACAAATTTTTCATAACGCTCTTATTGTCCAATGTAAGCTCCATTCATCATATCAAGGAATACAAAAAGTACCACATATTAAGCATATTTCAATCCAAGAAAGGTACTAGAAAAAAACCAAAACATGGAATACAAAAAAATGATGTAGTTTAGTCGAACAGCTTAAAATAGTGTATCAGCTGAGATAGAAACCATGTATGTTTACATTTCAATATCGGTAATTGCGCCTCTGTGTTGATTAACCATAAATAAAGGCAACAGTAGTGTACCACTGTTCAAACTCATAAAATCATGGACAAAAAACAAAATTGGGGTAACAAACTAAAACTGAGGGAAACGCATAAATATAAGAGGAGAACAACGACACAACACTACAATGTAACACACACAGAAACGGACCAAGCATCAGACAAAATCCCACGATAATAACACATATAACATCAAAACCAAATAAATGAATTTGGGATAGACAAATACCGTGACACGCCTTATCGCAATGTCAATTTACACTCAAAAATGAGAGAAAACAAACAACGCAACGTTAAACTGTAACACACATAGAAACGAACTATTATATAACAATGGCCATATTCCTGACTTGGTACAGGACATTTTTAAAGGATGGTGGGTTGAATCTGGTTTTGTGGCATGCCAAACCTCACACTTTAATGGCAATGTTAAATATAACATTGACATGACAACATAATATTACAGGACTACAATACAAATAAATAGGAAAACGTATTAGACAAAGAAACACATGATTAATGAATAACAAAAAGCATCAGGTTTAAAATTCAATACGCCAAAAACGCGCCTCGTCCACACAAGACCCTCCAGTGACGCCCAGATATAAAAGATCGAAAGCGAACAAAAGTACAACGTTGTACAGCACTGAAGATCAAAAGTTAAAAAAGGTTGTGTAAAATACGGCTATGTTTCTATGCTAGGGATAAGAACATCCTCATTATTTAGAACAATTAATGCTATTGCAAACAGTAAATTTTATCAAACGAATATAACAGATATACATAATGAAACAGAAGTATTAACTCATTACATAAAACAAACACGAATACATAATGCAAAGACCAACACAGAATAGACACATCCGACTCAGTCCAGGCCTCAACGCAGTAAATTATGAAAATGACGTCACATACGATGGTGAAAAGGCATTAAAAATTACGTCACATTTGAATATATGAAATTTCTAAAACAGCAGAAAAACTATATCTCAAAAGTAAGATAGAATTAGGATTGATTAAAGATAATATTGACTTGAACAAAACAAAATCCCACGATTTTGTTCAAATTTCAAAGTTGAATTATGAACAAAAATATCACCACGAGAGAAAAAATAAACAAAATATTCTATTCTTTTTAAACCTGTATAAACAAAATATTCTATTCTTTTTAAACCTGTATAAAGGTGAAAAAATCGGATTGTTAATCTTAATATTTTGTTATACGCACACTGAAATATGTTTTAAAATACACATGCAATTGTTAAAATAATTTAAATTGGTAGAAATGAACTTGGACAGAATGAACATGCGTAAAATGTAACTGCTATAGATAAAAGAGGTTGACTAGATAGGAACATTCCCTTAGACAAAATATCGGATGTTATGTTTCCGTTGCGACACGAGGTGTCCCTGTGTCTATAAAATACGCATGCGAAGCCATACGATTGCTTTCTAAATCTGTGCCCTACTGCAGGTCTTGACTCCAACTTTAGCAGTTTTAATTTTAGCTGTCCTGATTTTTTCCTCTGGTCATCCCAATAAAGACGTACGCAGCTCCTTAAACACACAAACAAATCTTCGTGTGTTTTACTTTCTTTTGTAGCTGTTTTGTTTTGTAACTATCAACCCAAATAGTTTATGTCTTGCAGTTGACATGATTGTGTTGAATTTCTTTATACCAATAGTCTAATGAAGTGTGTTTATTACATTTTTTAAACAAATTTACATAATTTGTACGTTAGTGGCTAGACAATATTGTGAAAAATTTAATAAATATTTTTTTACGCTGAAACGTTTCACACTGCATTTAACCCTCTAGCTAACATATTCATAGTTCGTGTGAATGAAATTTTAGAAAATCTTTCTTTCCTTATAAATGCATCCGATATATGATCCCATATTTTATTTTTAACCTAATTTCTATTTCTGCACCAAGTAAGCTATCCAAAATCAAATCGATAGCTCAATAACAATGACGTTGCACGAATTGCCGACCGATATAATTTAATCTAGTTTTTCTCTGTTTATTATTTATCATATCTTTTTTATTAAACAATATATAAATATGCAAGAGAAACAGTCTGAGAGTTATTATTATCTGTCTTTGAAATGTGTTTTTTCTATATTAGTGCACAATATTCAGATGACATACACAGAAGAGTGTACCATGCTCAAATATTTTGCAACAACTTTGCATAAAAGATTTGGAAAACAGTATGAATTTTCGCCGTGTCACATTCATGTCTTAATGATAGGCCACTTTGTGCAATATATGTTTAACCTTCATCAGCAGGGGCGGATCCAGCCATTTTAAAAGGGGGGGGGGGGGGGTTCCTAACCCAGGACAAAGGGTGGGTTCCAATTACATGTCCCCATTCAAATGCATTGATCGTCCAAAAAAAGGGGGGGTTCCAACCCCCGGAACCCCCCCCTCTGGATTCGCGCCTGACTTCAGGTAGAAGCAAGGTTACATTAGCGAAACATGTCGTTCATGATTTTCGCATAATGGAAAAGAGGGTATAATGTTGTGAAGTGACCAATAACATACAGTACCTATAGGCATAAATTGTATGAATTTGAGCAGCACAATTCAATTGGTAGATAGATTGGTGTTTGCCAAATCCCAGTGGATTTTAAGGATTAAGAAAATTTCAAATAAGGAATTGGATAGATTTTATATAACTTATGAGTGGTATTTACACTGAGAGTTAACTGTCTCTTTTCCTCCGTTCAAATACCCAGTAAGTTAAGATATAATAGTATATCAAAATCACGAGAAAAAAGGATTACTAGTCAGTTTACGTTTTATAACAATGAAAAGGCGCGAGTAAAGTCATCCATTAAAAGTACAAATCCTAGACAGCCAGTATAAATTCTTAATACTATACAAGTTTTTTACAAGCATTACCGGCCTTCTAGTTGAGCAAGATAATTCGGAATAATGTGATATCAAATAGATTTTATTACAAATCAAGTAACAAAATGTCAGTAAATTGATTTTCTTAAATGTCATTAGGGCAATTATTATATTTTATGTTAGACAGGAATAGAGCAGGACTTCAGGGTGTAATAAAATATTGTCTGAAAACGATAATATTGTAATAGCGCTTCATTTTCTCTTGATTCGTGCTTTGCTATTTTTAATATAAAATTTTATTTTTACATTTGCTAGATTTTTGAATCTAAATATTCACTAGTTAGCTTTAGAAGTGATGAAATATACTTTTGGGATAGAATTATATTTAGGGGTTCTTTAATATATTGCTGGATAACAAAGTGGCAACTTAAAACTTACACATGGAACGCAATATGTTTTGTACCTGTATTCATTAATTTTAAAGTACATGCAAAAATATGTTACATGATGTACAAATACTTATATTCTGCTGATTTTCACAACCAATAATAGTAAATAATATTGTGATAAAGAGTTTCACATCACCATTAAAGTCTATGTCAGGCTTCGCATCTATGGTGGCTTGTTTGTAATGACTTCTCATTCTTTGTTGTAAATTTCAAAATTATCATGTAAAACAAAGAACATATTTGATAGAATAATGTTTAGATTCATAAGGTAAATTTCGTTATGTCAGTGCATTCAATTTCGTTTAAACAATAAAACGTTATTACAAAAGTATTTTAATTTGACATACAAAGCAATGAAGATAGCAATTAGATTTTGCTTGAAAACGTTAAATGAATTTTTTAGATATATATACTGCAGTCATTGATTGGTATTCCAATGAGAGCTAAGTGTGTAGTCTTATCGATGTTTTTTGTTTAAGCGTGAAAGTTGAAAGCCAATTTAAGGTTAAATAAAGCATTACTTGAAAATTATTTTCAAGAGTCGTAGCAGATATTTTGATGACATCCAGATTTTAATTACAAATTTGCAACCTTGTAAAATACATGTTTTAGCAAAATATATGTTGTGTTAAATCTTTGCTCAAATAAAAACATAAATAAAACAATCTTCGAATTTGGACTTTTTTTGGTGTAAGCACTAGATTTACTACGTCTGAAGCCCTAATGCGAATATGTTAGACAATCAAACATTTGAATCCTTATAAAATACATGTTTTAGCAAAATATTTTGGTTTAAATCTTTGTTCAAATAAAAACATAAATAACAAAATCTCAGAATTTGAACACTTTTTGCAGTATTGCACACCATTTACGACGTTTGAAGCCTAAATGCACATATGCAAAAAGACAAAATTCAAAAATATAAAAAAACTGGTGTTTAATGATTTATAATCATTTGAACATCTGAAGTACGCTGTTTGGCTTATCTATGACATTTGTTTATTATCGACTTCAGGAGATTAAAACATTACCATAATTAAGTCTAGTTTATCTCCTTTATTCATCTCAACAAAAAATAAATTCTTTGGAAATCAAACGTTGAAAGCTATCTTTGTTGTGCTACTATAAAGATTTATCTGTCAATATTCATACCAACAATACCCAAGTATACCTGACAAGAGACGACTTTTCCGTACGCGCAGATCCAGGATTAGTAAAAGGAGAGACATCTATAAGAATAAAGGAAAAGATAACACATTTTCATTTTCACACGGACCGCACGTGGTCTGTTTCCGCCTGAATCTGTTTCTTTATAATATAAAAAAGAAGATTTGGTATGATTGCCAATGAGACAACTGTCCACAAGAGACCAAAATGACATTAACAACTATAGGTCACCGTACGGCCTTCAACAATGAGCAAAGCCCATACCGCATAGTCAGCTATAAAATGTCTCGATATGACAATGTAAAACAATTCAAACGAGAAAACTATAGTCCTTATTTGTATAAAAAATTTAACGAGAAACAAATAAGTTGCACATAAACAAACGACAACCACTGAATTACAGGCTCCTGACTTGGGACAGGCACATACATAAATAATGTGACGGGGTTAAACATGTTAGCGGGATCCCAAATCTCCCCTAACCTGAGACAGCGGTATAACAGTACAACATAAGAACGAACTATAAAAATCAGTTGAAGAGGCTTAAATCATCAGATGGACAAAAAAACAAGTGGACGTGGCAGGGTATTTGTACATCCCGACAACAAAAATACACTAGGAATATGTCTATTTTCATTTCCATGATAGAGATATTTTTTTCCACAGAGTGTCCAGTATTAGACTGATTCATTTTCCTTATCTTTTTGACTCTAACAGGTACAATGGTGACAAAGATATTTATATTTCTTAAGAATCAGCGTATTGAAATCATTTGTTTCAGTGAGTCCGATATATACATGTCGGTTTATGCAATAACGACTCATATTTCAGTGAATATATTAATGATTTATACTGTGGGTTGGAGCCAAGTAGTATAGATTAGATAAAATTCCTTCAAAAATTTAGTTAGCTATTGCGAAAGTTTGTTCAAACATGCTGGAATTTAATATAAATGTTCACACCCCGTTCAAACTACAGTATTCTTTTTCATCATAAGCCAGTGTAAAAAAGTCTTCTTTTTAGGTGGAGTTAATATGGAGTCGGACCCTTATTAATTATCTCGCATTGCTAACTAAAAGTGGTGTTGAATCAAAGTTTTAATGTGATATTTGCCCGAGTGTTTCACAGAACACAGGAATCACACCTTAATATAATATGTTACTTACTATGTATTATTGCATTTAATTAGTAATATAATATAAAAGTACAATTCATTTCATGTTACTTTTCAGTGACACCATTGCACCAATCCTTTATGCCTTTCTACAAAAAAGGATATAATAGGTAGAATTGTTTTATTACATGTACTTGATTTCATGAAATGTCAATCTTATGATTACCTTATATACATGTATATTGCACCACACATAAAGAACGAGTAGGATGTTCTTAAAATGAAATTGTAAATTTCAGTACATTCCAGGTCATGTGCGTCTGGCGTATTAAATTATAAGCCTGGTATCTTTTATAACTATGTGCTCAACAGAGTCAAGTATCAGACAACATATCATTGCCGCATCTGAGCTTTGGTCGCTTTTAGACATTGATATATACCGGCTATTTGATACACAAAAACTACACAACTTATAGAAAAACCATGTATTTTTCAAGTTTAAGTGAGATTCATAACGCTTTGTTTTTGTTCGTTTTATTCGATATCATAGGCCATTGAACATTAAGTAACAAACAATCAATCACCCTGATCAATTTATCAATTCATTGTTATGATAGCTTCTCCTATCATGGTCGTAGTCCCAATCATCTGACCTAAAATTACTAATGATTCATATTGTTGCTAACTTGATTGCAACACACAAATGTATAGATACACATAGATTGTTTAAATTATGTCAAGACGTACGAATCGGTTGTCATTGAACCACACACGAACCTTCGGAACTAGATAGGAATGATATAACTTTAAGAAAAGATGAATTCATTTTAATGACCAAATAACATCAATTCATGATCTTCTGTGAGTGTGCATACCTGGGAATATGAATATTTTGATTCTCTAACCGGATTTAATCAAAGTCTTTAAAATACGTATTGCCCCTTTTTCTATTTGCAAGCAGAGGTTAAAACTGATATAAAGACTGGTTGGTTAATTGTGTGAACGAAATGTTCCGATTGATAAGAAGTGGGAACCAACTCGCCGGACTCCAAACCAAGTATGTCGATCTAGTACACATTAGGATTCAAATTGATATTACATTACTATGTTTTAGTATTTACACCAAGATGCCGTTAAATGAAATTGGATATCCTGCATTTCTTCTTTGTCAATAATACCTTGATGTTAATAAGATACACCCATTCGGTCTAACACCCTCAATGTGTGTCTAATACTACATGTAGGTGATATTTGTCACTGGATGAAATAAATATCGAGTCAGACGATTTTGCCATTCCGTTTCGTATTTCAATGCCGTTTATTGCCAATATTAGAGTGTTCATTAACATTAACAGTTCCTATTATACAGTACTAGATAAATTGGCATTTCGACAATACATTTCTCTTCAGAGCTGCTGGATGTCCAGTCAAATTAATTGAAATAAAAAAATGTATACAATCGTCATATATAGTGGTGATAGATTAACATGGACTTGAAGTAAAGGGCACAACTTTCATAATATTTTTTTAAGTGGAAGATTCCTCGCGCGATCGTTAATTGCCATATTAGCCATCGTTTCTTGCAATGGCGTCGTTACTTTTGAGGTTTCAATGTCTCCTTGTTTTTTTCCGTCTATTTCATTAGAGTTTAAACATGAGTGTGTAAATGTATAAAATAAAAATAAAAGATGTGGTATGATTGCAAATGAGACAACTCTCCACTAGAGACCAAATGACAAAGAAGTTTACAACTTTTTGAAGGAGTTTTTAGCATTATTTTTCCCTATATTTCCGTGTGAAATATATGTATCGGTTTACAGAATACATTATACGAATAAAATTGATTTGAAATAAATTTAAATTATTCGTGACTTACGAGTTTATATGTCAATATAACTTCTTCCGCAAAGGACAACATGTATGTTATAGTTTATTTGGGAATTGTGGACCTCAATGATTTTCAACTTCGTACTTTATTTGGCCTTTTAATTTGTTTGGATTCGAGTATCACTGATGAGTCTTCTAAAGACGAAACGCTCGTCTGATCGACGTAAATACAAAATTTAATCCTGGTATCTATGATGAGTTTATTTACAATGTTTTATGTTGGAGTTTTAAATCCCCGAGGACATTACCAGCTCAGTAGTCAGATCGTCTGTGCTGACATGAATTGTCATTGATATGCTCATATTTATAAATTGACTGTTTACAAAACTTTTAAACTTTTGGAATAACAGAGATTTTCTATTTCAGGAATAGATTACCTTAGCTGTATTTGGCAAAACGTTTAGGAATTTTTATCCACAATGCTCTTCAACTTCGTCTTTAATTTGGCCTTTTTAACTTTTTTGGATTCGAGCGTCATTGGTGAGTCTTTTGTAAACGAAACGCACGTCTGGCGTTAATACAAAATTATTCCTGGTATTTATGTTGAGTTTATTCACAAAATGATATAAAAGTGCAATGTACATCATTATCTTCGAATGCAAAAGTTCAAATCTTCTTTTTTTGTGTTTTAGTTTCTATTTTAGATTAATGAAAATTGTATCAACTGAATGTCTTGGTTGGTCAAAACCAAGGCATTTAGCGTAATACAATTAAAATGAAATCTGAAATAGAAAACTGAAACTGATAATAAAATAGGAATAAAGATTACAGAAACTGAAATAAAATATGTTAAAACTAGTAGTTTGGTAGGGAATTATTTTTGTCATTAATTCAATGTTCCAGAGCGTTATAGAGTGGGACTTGGGGCAATTGTAAAAAATCAGTCTAACATACATCACTTTTCAGCAGGCCTGACAGTTTCATTAGTATTGATTCATGTATATATACAATGCAGTATCTTCTAATGTTTGAATTTGAAATTGAAATTTTCACAATTGTGGCTTCTGCTAGCCGAGTAATGGGTATGGATTATGTTTTTTGTTGTTGAAGGCTGTACGGAAACCAATTATTGCTTACAGCCAGTTCATTTGAACTTTTATATAGTGTTGTATCGTTGGCAGTCATACCACATCTTTCTTTTTTATAATACTCTTCTAGGATTTATTTCCGCTTATCTCAATTTTTAAGGACCCTTAGATATTGAATATCAAAGAATGGTTGATTATCAATTATTTTTCTATCGTTTTCATAAAATAATTTGACTTGTAAATGCCTTCTTGTAGAATACTATGATCTGACGCTCGGTTCGTTTTGTGTTGAATATTATTTCAATAAATATAAAGACATTTCATTTTGTTTGATTTTAATTGAACATGATAACAGGTCGAAGCATGTACAGAAAAGACACTTTGTGCTATATCTATTTTTGTCAATTTTTCATAGATCTCCGAATAGATCGTGTTGAAAAGAACTGAACAATTTAAATTTAAAAATGCAGAAGTATCTGTAGATAACACGGCCGCCACGGTTAAACATAGAACATAGGGGTCAAATACAGTTTTTGGCTTTTATCACAAAAGGTAAAGGCGTAAAAAATAAAGTGACAAATAAGTCGTAATCTATCTGTTATCAAATTTGTAGACCGATTGAATAACCTATTGTAAGAGATTCATATCTCTGAATTAAATGTTATTGTTTAAATGTTGCCAACATGTAACGACAAAACTCTGTGTATAAATTCCATTACTGAAGAATTGAAAAATGATACATGTACCAGGTTTAACATTTGTCATTTCGGGGCCTTTACTGACTTTGCGGTATTGGCTTTGCTCATTGTTTGAAGACCGTACGGTGACCTATAGTTGCTAATTTTAGTGTCATTTGGTCTCTTGTGGAGAGTTGTATCATTGGCAATCATATCACATCTTCTTTTTTATATCATTTATACTTACATTTCAGCTTTTCTTCTGTGTACTATAGGAATGAATTAATAATGCTAGTATATATTATACGACTGTTTTTTCAATGCTTAGAAAGCAATTAAATACTATATGAAAAATTACTGCAAATAAAAACACCTTGCATCTACGTCTTCCTTGATTACCGTGCGTTGCCTACGTGGTTATGTGCTATGCTGTGTTACTGTATCAGGAGATTTAATGAATTTTAGAATCAGCCATTAAAAATACAAATATTTATAGGATATTTAGAAACATTATGTACATTGCATCTGCGACACATACGTAAACGTGTTTGAAAGTTTTATAAACGTGATGAATTTTGACAAACGACAACCAAGGCTGCAGCTCAAATTGAATAATTAATCTTTCTTTTATTTAAATATATGTTTTATATGCGTAAATTCGTGTTATGATTTTTTTTCTTCATTTCCCAAAATTTAATCAAAATTTGTGTAACGATCATCTTATTTTTCTACAAACCTCATACATTGTCAAATTGAATGTTTTTCGTCATTTCTATCTACTTGTGTAGTTTATGACTTATTAATAAACAGCAATTGAATAGAAATGTCCTGGAAAAATGAAAAACAAATCAAAATGTCTCGCTTTTACCACTTAAAAGCAGCTGCAAAAACACATTGAACAGTTTTACCAGATTAAGCTCTGTCATTTAGTGGAATTCATAGTCGTAGTATAAACATGGATTGTTGAAAAGTGAGGAATACAGAACAACAGTAAATTCACTTATAAAATATTCTATTTTAAGTATATTTCGTGTCATTTTTTTTGTTTTGTGTTAACAAGAATATCATTGATACGGTCATGTTACAAATTAACTTTTTACAATACTTTGAATTTGTGGAAATACTAAGGATTTCTTAACCCCGGTATAGATAATCTAGCATGTTTTTGGCAAAAACTATCAGATGTTTTGGTTATCAATGCGCACCAACTTTGTACTGTATGTGGCTGTTTAAATGTTTTTTCGAACATCACTGGTGAGTCTTGTGCAGGAGAAACACCCGCCTAGAGTACAATATTTTCATCCTAGTATCTTGGCAGGATTTAATTGGAATATAAGAAACAATGACAACATAATTGTATAAGGAAAAACAAGGACAAGAATATAGGCTAAACCAACAAACGTATTCTTTGACAATTGATTGAACTTAACGATCATTATGTGCATCTGCTGAGCGTCAAAACGTTTCAATCAGTTGTTTAGCTTTCCCTTAAATGACACTAGCTGTCAAAGTCATGGTCACTGCTTTGACCCAAATTCTCATATTTGATTTATAGCACACTAAAACACATGTCCAATTTACAATAAGTCTGACATAAACAGTTAACAATGCCTATAGTAGATAATATATATCATAACGTTATGTGTATGTTAGTCTAGATGCCATCTGATTATTTATCGGGATGAAATCTGAAAACAGACGACGACCACATAACACGAAATAAACATAAACGTGAATATAAATAGATAGCGACCTCGTGTAATTGGATTTTTCTTTTTCCGCCTGATTTTATAAGTTTAACAAATAAGTTAACTACCGTTTTAACCTGTTTAGAATGAGTTTATTTTTTTACGAATCAGTCATTATTTCCTTTTGATAATTAAACACGCATAATTTATTAGTAATGCATCTCTACCTAAGGGGTTAAATTGAAGTTCACATAAATATGGATTTAATGAGGTCGAGTTATTCACTTTCAAGTGAATAATTCTTCTTCGATGTTTCTTAACTTATTTTAACAAGATTGAACAATACTGGGTGCAAACAAGAATTGTAACTTCACTATTTTACTAACTCTAATGATTGACACAAAAAATATATAGTAGCTAGTCCTACTGAAATAATTTCTAAACAGTTTTTTTTTTATTTGCACTATATGCTAGGTAACTCTAAGTGTATCAATTGGAAATATTGCACCATTATCCAACACAAGACTACATGAAGACTTGAGTAATGTTAGGTCAAGACGAAAATTTACTATTCAAGTCAAGTTTTATTAGAAAGCAATCAAAAAGATGCCACCAACAACTCTTAGTTTATTCGCATTTGATGAATATGATGAACAAAAGATAGAAGTCGGCATCAGGTACATTGCGGACACACAAATGTCACTTCATACCCATTACATTACTGCTCTCTTTTTTGATTGTGAAGTTATCATTGAAATGTGTCAGGACAATTCCAGAAAGGAAATACTGTTTGCAAGTCAATTTTATTCTGCTTAAATTATCGATAGGAATGGGAATGTCAGCTTTGTTTGAAAGAAGTATGTCTCTGCGTAGCTTGGTTATAATCCATTAATGCACTGTTTTGAAGGGAATAATGAATGAATGAATCATCATCACCAAATTATTATGAAATAAGTTACAGAAATATTTACGATAGAACAATTTTGTTGGACAGCAAATGGAGAAGATCGCTCTTTATATATTTCGTGCGTTGAAAACGATTTCTTGGTTGAAGAACGCTCAAACCAAAACACCTGAACCTACAATGATTTATAAACACGTAGACACGTTAGGAGTCATTAGACCAAAACCTGTATATAGAATAGCCAAATTCATCTGATGCCAATTTTCATTTAGCAAGTTGGAACCTTGGTTTCTTAGTATTTTTTCTACACATTATCAACAGGGAAATAACAAACAATGTAATATATCATGTCAGTTTCGACACACTGATTATTGGTTTGAGGATACCGAATCTACATCATACTTCAATTTCATTATAAAACAGAATACTTAAAGCAATACAGCTTGACAACTAAGTTTTATGCATACTTTTAAGTGTGAAAGAAACTGTTGTTAATCTCATTAAATATATATTTTATGTGGAATATGTTTTACGATTGCAATTGCTCATAAGTTGGAATTTGTTTGTTATGTGTGTTAAGGGCAAAATGCATACATGTAACTATATAAAATAGTATATCAGGCTTGAAATATATATAATTGCGGACTATAAAATGAAAGAGAAGTGCAATATAGTGTTCAAATGAAAATGTAAAATCTTTTATCTTCAATAGAAAGTTCACAACCCAGACTTTCAATGCAATAGTTAATATGCATTGTATCTTTACGGCAACTGGACAAGGCAAATTCAAAATTAAATACTGATTTGAAATGTAGTATTATTGCATTATGCAAATTAATCAAAGCGTTTTGGTGGGACTTTAGACCAATTTTTTTACATCAGTTTAGAATATATCACTTGTGTGCATGCTTGACAATGTCATTAATAATGATATATGTATTTGTACGATGCAGTATGTCATCATATTAGATTTGAAATTGAAAGTAGTGTCTGATACCGAAGTAATCTACCCACTGCAAGTATTGGAAGACAAAAACAATCATTGTTCATTTACCTAAATTTTGAAAGACTTTTGAAAATCAAAGATGGAAATTAGAGATTCTAATTATGGTTCTGTTGCTTTCATCTAAGTATCTTACCGAGTTGCCATGGATACTACAACAAAAATTTCCAAAATATAGAAATGCTCAAAATTTTATAAAACTTCATAGTAACGATGAGCAACATTGGTAGATAAAGAATTTGGCGTTGGAATTTCGAAAATGTCTGCCGTTATCATGGAAACAATGCAAAACAGGTCAAAATGGTCAAAAAACCTGAAAGTGGCATTTACTTTCTTAAAGTGGTAGGTCAAATTGATCGAAACTTTGATGGTATGGTCCCTCCCATGTACCAATGTGGTATATGGCATTTAATTTTGGGAATGGTCTCTGTTGCCATAGGAACCATCTCTAATGTCAAAAATTTCAAAAATTTCAAATGCTCCAAAATTGATGAAACTTAATAGGATTGTTGACTGTCAAGTCAGCATGAGACTTTTGAAGTTGGAATTTCCAAAATGGGTACCGTTGCCTTGGAAACAGGACAAATGTCAAATATTTTCGAAATGCTCCAAACTTACTGAAACTTAATATTATTGTAAATTGGCATGTATAGATGAGACTTTTGACTTTAAAACTTTCAAAATGGCTGCCGTTGCCATATGGAAACAGCAAACATGTCATGTTTTCAAAAATAATCTAAATGTACTGAAAATTTACAGAAAAATGTATAGCCATGCAAATATATGCACTCACTGTTAAAAGTTTTTGAAATGGCTGCCGCTAATTAATGGCAATGGGGGGAAGGGTGACCTCCGCTATTGCTTGCAATATCAATTCTAGTTACAATTGCTCTTTGTTTATGACTAAAGAGTGGTTTATGTTTTTGCTTTTTAGGAATGCAAACATTTTATCGAAAGTAGAAACATAATTTGAATCGATCTATATGATAAATAGAAGCAACATAAGTACTCCACTGTATAATAGTACTAATCGGTCAAGTGAAAACTAACCCGGGTCACAAACCAAAGCCGAAGGAACACATCAAATATAAGAGAGGAACAACGGAACAACGGAACAACAAAAATACACAACTGCTACAAAAACAAACGTTAAAATACATAGTCAAGGACTATTTGATATCACCTGCGGATTTTAACAAGAAATTATAAGAAAAACGGTGGGTTGTACCTGGTTGTTTGTCTAGCCAAACCACCTAGGTATATAGGAATAAGGAAAGTACTACTTACCATTATGTAACAGGAGTATGGTTCAAATTAACACAAGAACATTTAGGACAGAGACAAAGATAAGCAAATAAATGAAAGTGCAATATTAGTGCAATAAAAAAATGTTAAAATGAATGAAAAGATTAAATATAACCTAAATCTTAATCTAGAAATAACATAACCCAGGCTTTGAAGGTAATATCTTATAAGTAAAAGCTGTAGCAGCAACTACATAAATTTGGATTAACATTATAGAGAATGAGAAGTTTTATGTTGCACTAGAGAGACAAACGATGGATGTCTGCATCAGGGACATTAAATAGACAATTAAACATCACGATTAAAATCGTCACGTTACAGCTCTCGCGCCATTTTGTAAAGTTATCCTTGAAAAGTGTTAGGACAATTCTAGAGAGAGCGATTAACTTTTCCATTACCCAAAAATGTGTTTAGTTTCATTTAGATTAAATTGCAGAAGGACGCTTGAATGTAAGCATTTTTTGAAAAAATGTGTGCACTTGCGTAATTATCTTCGTTCCATTTCACGCTTCGATTTAAAGGGATTAACAAATTTAAGGAATCCTAACCCACTTGTTGTTTAATGGGAAAACAACAGCATTCGCTTGATATATATGTATCAGTCAAAGTGTGATTAAAATCGTTCAATAGTTCAAAAGACAGTCATGTTAAACGAGGATGCCCACTATCTGTTGCCTTATCTTGTATGTCTTAAGAAGAAAAAAGATTTGTTACAATTAACAAAAACCATAGCGAGGCTAAATGATGTAACGTGACAGTATCCAAATTGCACCTATTTTGACAGTTTTTTGACACTATTTTTTTATGATCAAGACAAACATTTCCATTTTGTGTTTATTTTGTAAGCGTATCCTTCTTTATTATATAGGTACACCAATTTTAATTTCAATTCATATGGAATCATAGAAAAATTGGTCTGAACTAACCTCCAAACCATCAATGATTCTGTAATGAGGAGTACCCAAATTGCATCCATGCTTAAATTTGCATCGTCAAAAGTCGAACAACTGAGCTTTTGTTTTTTTTCAAATATTTCGAACAATTGGATATTTGTCCATGCTTACTCTTCTTGTTTTAAGAAATGGATACTTGAAACATATTGTATTTGCTAATTTTAAAACGATGACGTTTTGATGACGTCACATGTCGACGTTTTGGTACATTTTTTTCTTTCAGTAAACACTTCATCTGTTGATAAATACTGTGAAGGTTTTGTGTATATCTAAGTATATTTATCTATTTTGAAAGATATGCATAGTATCAAATCATAAAAAAAAAAAAAAAATTGTTTAGTCTCTAGAAAATCTTGTAAGATTTCCGCTGCTATTTTTGCTAAATAGGTGCAATTTGGGTACTCGTTGCCATTTGTGTACCGTTACGTTATATTTGTTTGCCTCGACTTGCTTAAAAAATATATAGATTAAAACAAAAACAAAAAACCTTTTTAAGAATTGTTTTACAAAAAACAATTCATAAAAAAAAAATATTTAAAGGTTGCTTTTGAAATTTAATGCTATGAATTCCTAAAATTGTCAGCTTTAAAATACAAAATATGGCTGCTGATGAATTTGTTCCAGACAAAAGTGTTGAACTAAATAATAATGATTTAAACATTGTCGTCATTCCTTTGTGGGTTTGTCGTCATTCCTTTGTGGGTTTGTTGTCATTACTTTGTGGGTTTGTCGTCATATCTTTGTGGGTTTGTCGTCATTCCTTTGTGGGTTTGTCGTCATTCCTTTATGGGTTTGTCGTCATATCTTTGAGGGTTTGTCGTCATTTCTATGTGGGTTTGTCGTCATTACTTTGTTGGTTTGTCGTCATATCTTTGTGGGTTGTCGTCATTCCTTTGTGTGTTTGTGCCTTGCAGATTAATATTGATGTGCTCTAATATCTGTGTTTGATTTTCTTCTTTCAGGGTAGATATTTTATTGAAACAATACAAGTTGAAGATTTAGACATGTAGTGTGAAACAAACTCGTTCGTCTACTTCAACTTCTTTTTTAGCTGAGTGAGTGTATTTCTTTGAATTGTATTGTTACAATTGCTCTTTGTTTATGACTAAAGAGTGATTTATGTTTTTGCTTTTGTGGAATGCAAACATTTTATCGAAAGTAAAAACATAATTTGATTCGAACAACTATATGATAAATAGAAGCAACATAAGTACTCTGCTGTATAATAGTTCTAATCGATCAAGTGAAAACTAACCCGGGTCACAAACCAAAGCCAATGGAACACATCAACTATAAGAGAGGAACAACGGAACAACGGAACAAAAGAAATAAACAACTGCTACAAAAACAAACGTTAAAATACATAGTCACGGACTAGTTGATAACACCTGCGGATTTTAACAAGAAATTATAAGAAAAATGGTGGGTTGTACCTGGTTGTTTGTCTAGCCAAACCTCCTAGGTATATAGCAATATTGAAAATACTACTTACCATTATGTAACAGGAGTATGGTTCAAATTTACACAAGAACATTTAGGACAGAGACAAACATAAATGAATAAATGAAAGTGCAATATTTGTGCAATAAAAAAAGGTTTAAATGAATGAAAAGATTAAATATAATCTAAATCTTAATCTATAAAGTACATAAATAAGGCAACAGTAGTATACCGCTGTTCAAAACTCATAAATCCATGGACAAAAAACAAAATCGGGATAACAAACTAAAACCGAGGGAAACGCATTAAATATAAGAGGAGAACAACGACATAACACTAAAATGTAACACACATAGACAAAATCCCACGAGAATAATATATATAACATCAAAACCAAATACATGAATTTGGGATAAACAAGTACCGTGACACGTCTTATCACAATGTGAATTTACACTCAAAAATAAGAGAAAACAAACGACACAACGTTATAATGTAATACACACAGAAACGAACTATAATATAACAATGACCATATTCCTGACTTGGTACAGGGCATTTTTAAAGGAAAAAATGGTGGGTGAACCTGGTTTTGTGGCATGCCAAACCTCGCACTTTTATGGCCATGTGAAATATAACATCAAAATGACAACACAGGACTACAATATAAATAAATTGGAGAACACAATTGACAAAGAATCACACGAACAACAGCCAACAAAAGGCAACAAGTTCAAAATTTTAATACGCCAGAAGTGTATTTTGTCCAAAGCCGAAACGAGTACAAAGTTGAACAGCATCGAGGACCAAAAGATCAAAAAGGTTGTGCCAAAAACGGCAAGGGTTTTCTGTTAAGTTACCAGAAAATCCCTATAATTTAGAGTAATTTATAATTTTGCAAACAGTAAATTTAATAAAATGAATATTCAAAAGATGTACATGATAAAGCTGAAGTATTAACTAATTACAGGAAACAACTGAAATACATTTACATAACCAGACATTTGAAACACAAAAGTAGACACATCCGAATACGTTTAAACCTCTACGCCAAGTGACGTCCTATTTGAAACTGAAAAATGACGAAAAAATGACGTCATTTGAATTAGTAAAACAGAGCATCAAAAAATGAAAAATGACGTCACATAAGAATGAATAAGATAGAATTAGGATTAATTTAAGATTATATATTTGAACTAAATACTGATATTGCATTTAATAACAAAGCACATTTTAATTCTTATTTATATAAAACTGAGGTAGCAATTAACTATATTATAAAACTATGTCCGGTTTGCTATAAATCTAACTTCAAACGTAAAATATCGTACTGATTACTTTGAACGAAATCAAATCTGATAAATGAAGGCGGTGATTAATTTTCTTTACCATAACACATAAATATAATAGAAAAGACGTCAACACATTTGACAAAATCCGATGAGAATTACAAATATAACATTAAACATTTAAACTAAATACATGAATTTGAGATGGACAAGTACCGTACCACGTCTTATAGTAATGCGAGTTCACACTCGGCAAAACAGTCACAATCGGGAATAAGTCACGTTTGGTAATTAAAAGATTAGACGACATTATGACAAAACACAATCTACCATGTGGTAAAAATGTCCTTAGCTAGTTTGGTCAACGAATATAATACCAAGGCTTTCAAGGTAATATCTTATAAGTAAAAGCTGTAGCAGCAACTACATAAATTTGGATTAACATTATAGAGAATGAGAAGTTTTATGTTGAAGCTAGTAAAACGGCAATGAATTTATCTAAAGTATGTCATTAGTTCAATTTACCGGATTGTTGTAAGAGACAGGAATAGAATGGAATTTAAGACAGCACAAGACATTGGTACAGCAATTCTTTTTTCTAAATTTATCATACTCAAAAAGAATAGTGTAAAATTTGGAAATGAGATATGTAAACTTTTGTAAAAAAAAAAGGAAAATAACAAAAATACTTAACTCCAAGGAAAATTCAAGCGTACTAAATTACAAGGCGAGTATTTTGTCGGATACTTACTACACAAGGTCTATTTCACTGCGTGAGGGATAATCCTTAAAACCATTCGCAACGCCTTATTTATTCTACATCATGCATATATATTGCCTTCATTGGATATGGCTCGTCTTTCCGATACATGTATTTTTATTTCCATAGATTTTCAATTATTTTTTAGGTTGCCTTCTTCATGTTTCATTGAGCGCAATTTAGTCAACGGAACGCCAATCTGATAATTTTATACCTCATTTTTTTTCTTTGGGTTGGGGCGGGGTGATTTTGACATTTTACAAATAACGTATTTACCAAAGTCTAATGGTATGACCTCAAATTAGCAACTGTTTATTTACATATCCTAAGTATCGTTTCAATAATATTAAACACTTGAAACTGAAATGTAAAAACACGAAGCTTTATAATAGATAATAATAGATAGGCATGACACGTCCCTTGCAAATCTTAAGTTAAAGAATGTCAAAACATTTTAATGAATAATGACACTGGCAGCTATGTAAACATTTATCGTTCCAGTTTTACTACGAAATCAATTAGATGAAAGTTAACTGAACGATTAAAATCCAGTCCTTGTTGCATTGACAACCTAATAATAGAGTCGTCAAATTGATGCCGATCAGTAGAAAATATGAATATAAGAGATATTCAATAATCTAAAACGCATCTAATGATTCTGTTAAAATGACGACCTAAAGTTACTTTTAGGCTTCAAAAATGAATTTGACTAAAACAATATATTTCCCTTGTCATATGGAAATGTCTGTCTTCATACGTGGTATATATTATAGGCAGGTGTATAGGAACAAAATAAAATTAAGAAATAATTGATGCAAGCTATACTTTATTGTAGTTTTAACATGGGTAGGCATTATATTCGTGATTATTTTTCCCCGAGCGATAGTGACAATAGTAACAATGCCTACCCATGCTAAATCTACAATAAGGTAAAGCTTGCATCAATCATTTTGATTCTCATTAGGACAATTAAGGTTATTACTTTGTCCGATGTGTAGGCTCTCCCATTAAACTCCCTCATTTTTTTAAACAAGCAAACGACTGGTAATGTGATTTTTCAGAGGAAGGAGTTTTGAACAGCGAGCATGAACGGTTGTCGTATCTACATGTAGGTCAAATTTCAATTTCGAATTGCACACGTTACAGTCATAATAAATTAATTAATAACAACATGTGCATCATTTAAGAGGTTGGAAGTGTTTCAAGTTAATCAAATATATTCAATGCATAGTAATTTGATAAAATTCATAATTCTGCAATGGTCAATGTACACATGTGCAAACTGATTTTATTGGATTTAGAGAATGGGTTTATTCATAAAGCGAATGAAGCACGTCATATCAGATTGACAGGTATACGTCAATGAAACAGTCATAAACAACAAAAACAACCAATCAAGATCTTTAAAACATACTTTAGGTGTGTTAGGCCTCTCTTCTACATGTCCATTAACAGCAAGGTATATATTATGATTTAAGTTCTGAATATCAATGCTATGATAAGAAAACTGCAGCTAGCAATAGAAACAAGTTAAATCCACCATTTTCTACATAAGTCAAAATTATGTCTTCCATTCGTTTGTTATGTTTGAGCTTTTAATTTTGACTGTTGATATAAAAGAACTTTACGTTTGGAATTTTTCTTGGAGTTTGGTGTTGTTTTACTTTTTTATATATACTTTAATATCTACTATCAAGTTCCTCTTTTTGCACTAAATATAGCAGTTTACATCTGTTGATGCTAATTATGTCAAATAGCATACAAGAATATGTCTACAACGTTGATTACAAAGTAATAACTACACTGACAATTCATTAAAACTGTGTGAATACTTTCAAGGCGTTTAATTTCCTGTTTTTATCAATGAAAATGAAAGGTCGGTCACTGTATCGGTAGATTTGCATTATCAGCAGACTTTCGTCAGACACGTGATTTCAAACTGTTACAAGTCTTTCTTTCGAGTGCTGGCTTTCAAACTCTTAAAATATGTCAAGTTTATTATAAAACTGGAATCTTACTAAAAGAATAGTCAAAATAAATCCTTTTTTCAAAATAAATTACAGATGTAAAAAAATGAAATGTGAGTTGACTTTGTAAGAGATGTGTTACTTGTGTAGAAATTTCGAGTTCGACCATTTTTCTTACCCAATATACTGCATTTTCTGTGCAGGTCGAGCAGTTTTGCACATCCTTTTTTTATATGAATTGCTAATTTGCTTTCGTGGTTTTTTTTATGTATGGAAGTATGTTTACTAGTCTGGATAAAAAGAAACGAACTGATTGTTGTGGCATTGTGGCTTTGTCAAAGATTTGAAGTAATTTATTGCAATCAATTATGTTGTATATGATGATTTTACTATACCAATATTGAGAAAAAAAATGAAAAAAATGCAAAACGATCTGGTATCTCTAATTTTGATAATAAAAACAATATTTTAGCAGTAATTAAACAACAATATGATTCAACATTAAATATCCGAAATCTAGGAACTTCCAATATTTAAAAACTAAAATCTTATTATAAAGAAGTGAAGTACCACCAGATAACAACCATTTTAAAAAACACATGCCATTAAGTGTTGTTTATATTCTGTATCACAATTCACTAGATAATATCATAAGATCAGTAGTCAGTGTTTCGGTACTGATATGGTTTGTAACAAACCTTATACTATTGTAATTGGCGGATTTTTGTTCAAGTTTATTGTTGTTTTTCTGAAATTGATAAACATCTCACAGCGGTATACCACTAAACCCCTAACGGGAGGGATTGTGCCTGATTTTCACATTAGGAAGACATAATTTTTCAATCAGTCTAATTTAGGTCTGGAGCTTGCATGCCAGTTAACTGCTAGTAGTCTGTTGTTATTTATGTATTATTGTCATTTTTTTTAATTTTTTTTGTTACATCTGCTGACATCGGACTCGGACTTCTCTTGAACTGAATTTTAATGTGCGTATTGTTATGCGTTTACTTATCTACTATGACTAGAGGTATAGATGGAGGGTTGAGATCTCATAAACATGTTTAACCCCGCCACAATTTTGCGCCTAAAATTTAAGTTTCTTGTGTATAATTCGGAGTTTAGTATGACGTCCATTATCACTGCACTAGTATACATTTTTTTAAGGGTTCAGCTGAAGGACGCCTCCGGGTGCGGGAGTTTTTCGTTACATTGAAGACACATTGGTGGACTTCGGCTGTTGTCTACTCTATGGTCGGGTTATTGTCGCTTTAACACATTTCTCAGTTCCTTTCTCAATTTTACTGTTGCCTTTATGATTTTACTCTTTATTAAATTGATTGTATATTAACATTCGTTCAGTGTATGTTCACTGTGCTAAGATGTCTTTTGTTTGAGTTATGCCATTTCAATTGATATTTTATAGTGTATCTGTATATCTGTTAACCTATTGTTTTAGATACGGTGAAGATTGGTACCTTTTAAAACGTTTAAACCATTTGTAATTGATTGCACTATTCCTGATGTTCGGCTGTTGCCGTTTATCGGTGTGGTTCATAAGTGTTTCTCGGCTGTTTTTTTTTTTTTTTTATAGATTTGACCGTTGGTTTTCACGTTTAAATAGTTTCACACTAGTCATTTTGTTAGGCCTTTTATAGCTTGCTGATCGGTGATAGCCAATGCTCCGTGTTGAAGACCATACTTTGACCTATAATGGTCTCCCTTTACAACTCGTAAAGCCTATGTTTTTAATTATTCGAACGGTAGCGTTCGTAATGACGGAAAACCCAGAAAATCGCTTTCGACTACTGACATCTGAAAATTCTTGTTTATTTTTGTTGGTTTTTTTTCTTCACTTGAACGATATTCAACCAACATTCGAAAACCCCGGTAGCCTCGTTAAGTGTGAATATGTGATATATGATACCCTTCAACATACGACGAGAAACACGTATCAGATGCAGAACACGCAGACATTTGGTTTATTTTCATTTATTTTGTTGAAATTATACCGTTTGTCTTTAACTCAATTGTGTAAACCCAGTGTCTCTTTTTATTAATATAAATTGAAATTTGTATATCCGTAATTTAATTACACGTATATCATATGAATCTGATCCTTTTAAACTACATTATACTTCTCCCCAATTCTCTCTTGTTTTTATGGTAAATATTTGTAAACTCTATCAAGGCCATCCGTGATCAATCCATGATGCTACGTCTAGCAGGATAAATGTTATAAGGTTTCGGCATGGGAATTGTGTTCTTACAGTTATCCATATTCCAATTTGTGATAAGGGCAAAATGTCAGTCACGACAATAACTTCAATTTTTATTGGTTTTGTATGCGCAAATTGTTTACAAAACACATTTCAAGGACTAGGAAACGCGTAATAAAAGTCGTCTTCAACTGTCAGCAAACTTGCAGCTGTAAGCAATTTATGAATTATGTCCTGTGTTCTCTACAACTGCAATGAAAAGTATAATAAAATGAATCGGTTTAACCATCTCGTTTTTATAACCTTCTTGTCTTTAATAAATCTTTGTATGACTTTTCAACGTACAGATAAACCAACATCTTAAAACTGTCACAAAACCAGATTAAACCACCAGTGTCATGAGTTGATTAAGATTTTATTTGTTTTGCTTGACAATCTTTATATACATTTCGTCAATGTAGTTTATCGACGGGTTGTAGGTATTTCCATAGGCAACGATTGTATACGTTTATCAGCTGACCTGCTTTTCTATTGTTACGAGTTACAATGTATGGCCACATGAAGTACAAATCCGTCTAAATGACGTTTGATTGATTAATTTAAAAACACTAACTGTTACCTTGTCGAAATCTCTTTGATTTGAATAATGAAAAAAAGTTTTAATTTTACTGCGGACATTTAAACAATCTTACTTTAATAAAATTTAATACAGAGAGCAATAATCGTCCTTTTCTAGATTATAATATTTTAAACTTTATACACAAATTTACGTCAAACGAGACGATATTTCATTCCCGATTGTTAATTTTTCTTTCGTGGATGATAATATATGTTTCTTTGCCGCCTTCTTAAGGTTTGTATATTTTAAAACTTGTTCGTTATGCCCATGTCTGTATTGGCGGTTTCGAGTTAAATGAACGTAACGAATGATAACTAATAAATGAAGGCAGGGTTTTTGTTACCACAAATTAATTACAACCTTTTTCTGATTTTGTCAATTAATCCACATATTTGGTTACGAAATTGGCTTATTGAAAACGGAATATTACATTTTAATGTTTACGATGATGATGTTTTTATTCAGATTAGATCCATGTTAGTCCTTTGAATATACCTATTTGTAAATAATATCAGTTGAATAAAGTTACTGGAGTGAAATTCAAATCTTTCCATATAATTTTTATAAGCAGTAAATTTGATTTTGGTTTCAAACTATTAAAACATAACTAGATATGTCGATATATATCTACAGTGTTGATTACTCATGATTTAACAACCGGTCAACAGTGTTTACTCATATGTTTGCATTGCACAAAAGCATGCATTTTTTCGAACTGTTGATGATGTCTTTAAATTTATTTCATGGAATGTGCACTGATTGATACTTTAGTCTTGAAGACATTGATTTATCTATTAGTTGTAATTGTTTTTGAATAAGCTTTAGTAACTTTGAGTACTCTCATTTTGGGACTTTGTTTCTATAACCTTTATATTAGTTGTGTTGTGCCTTGTACCGATCTGTTGAGTTAAGTCATTTGCCACTGATTTTACAGTGTGGTCTTATTTTGTACTGATACACCACTGTTTAATGTTAGATGAAGGGTTGAGCACTCAAATATGTTTAACTCAGCCACATTCTTCATGTGGCTATCCAAAGTCAGAAACTTCTAGTTCAACGATGATAGGGTTATTCATGTCGGTCATTTTTTTTCTCCGAAAATTGTTTTGTAATTAAGAAGCCTGTTGTTTTTGATTGTTTGAATTATTTCACATTTTTCATGTCAAGGTCTTTATAACTTAGATCTTTAATCTACTTGGATATCATCCTTAGGTCATGTTTGGTCACATAGCTCATCATCTGTTTCGGTTCATATACATCCATTGCTTTGAAATATTCGATTTTATTATGAGCATTAAAGAGCATCAGATACACAAATGATGTTGTAATTCCTTTTCATATATCAGTAATGGTCTTTCCCTCAGAAGACTGGTCCACTTCAATTGGTACAAAGATGTTGATTTATAAAAGAAATAAAAAATCAATAATTTAACCAAAAATATATATGTACAAATAGCTTTTCGTGTGAATAATTATGTCGATAAACCTTTTGCAATTGGGGTAAAAAGAAGGGTATCAGAAATATCATCAGTACAACCTACAACACAAACAACTAGCATCCTTGAACAAAAACTGTACAAACACAAACCAACAACAGCAAACAACACAAGGCTAACTAGTTTTTATAATGCCAATTCTGTGTTAAAGTATTTTAAAAACTCAAAACAGATTTTATTGTAAATACTATACAAGAGGTTGACATTTTGTAATGACACTTGCCTATTTATAAAGACAATTAGTTGTATTCTAGATTTGTTTGTGTTTTGTATTTGCTGTCTAATCTAAGTATTAACTATTGCATAAAATTTTTGTTTTCTAAACGGTTTTATTGAAATCTACATAGTATATATATGTAGAAAAATCAAACATGTTGCGTATACCAGTAAATTTTAGTCGCGAAACATTATATCTGTTTTTGACAAAAATGAAAATGACCAATTCACAGATTTTAAGTTATTTCGATCCTTTCAATTGTAGCAATTTTTCCTATCTTTTTGATTAATATTAAATGTACGGAACCTATAAGGGCCATTCTTTTTTGTTTATTTTTGAAATTGTCGATTTAATCTTTGAATTATCATTTTTTTTTTATTTTATTGATAGTCGTTTTCATTTTTGATCAGTACGTTTTCGTGTAACCTTTAATTCATAAATGTCCGTGAGGAAAGCATCTTAAATATGTATAGTCAAGTTTGGAACTGAAATTATTTGTCAACATTATTCGTCATAAATGCTTGTATATATGGTTTCATGTTGAAGTACAGTGTATAAGCAAAATACGGCTAAGACAGAACATAGAAAACCACAGTGCATCAAATAAATGACTGAGAATGAATTGTCTTACCAAAGATTTACTTAATAAAGAATTTGATTTATGGTGCAATTGTACAATCATAAAAATTTGTTATAAATCGTTAGGGATGTGTATTATTTACACAGGCCTTCGGGTGTGTATTTTTATATTAATTTCTTATATATTAAGATAATTTATAGTGATACCTGTATAACAATCTAGATGAGCTTAAAATACATTATGAAGTAAATACATCTATAAAAATAAAAAATATGTAGAATGATTGCCAATGAGACAACTCTCCGCCAGATACCAAATGACGTAGAAGTTAGCAGAATTAAAAGCCATGTTGTATTAGAAATGTATTCATTTTACATTTGAAAAAATAAAATATACATAGAATTTCATGCTTGTATATGTTTTAATTTTAAAGTACAATATATAAGCAAAATACAGCGAGGACAGAACAAAGAAAGCAACAGTGCAGCAAATAAATGACTGAGAAAGAATTTTCTTACCAAAGATTTACTAGGAATTCGATTTGAGGTTCAATGCATGTTATCATTAATTTTACGAATATGAAGCTTGAAAGAAAAAAATGAACTAAAGGAAACCAAACAACCGATTTTTGTTAAACTCTTCAAAAATAGTTAAATAAAAATATAATATTTGATATTATTAGACTTGAGAATGGAAACGGTCAAAGATTCAAAGAGACAATACCCCGATCAGTTCAAGGCCACCAATTGCTCTTCAATGTAGCAAGTAATTGCCGCACCCGGCGGCATGCTTTAGCTGTTTCTTAAACAGTAATGTAAACAGGTGAAAAAGACGCCGCATAAAACACTTAAACATATAAATGAAATAAACTTATATAAAACATACTTGTCTGCTCTATGGTCAGGTTGTTGTCGCCATGACACATTCCCCATTTCCTTTCTCAATTTTATACATCAAAGGTCTGATGTTCCTGGCTCGAAAATGCAGCGGGCTAATCGTGTTTTGTGTACGCTCCATTCCTTTATCTCTGGCAAATTTCGGAACACAAATTAATCTCATTTTATAAGAAGTCCAAGTCCTATTTCGAAACGGTAACATATATGACAATGCTCAACAGGGATTAGCAATTGCATATGACTACTACAATGTACCAGTAAGTGAGATGTCACCTCCAGACGGATTGAAATTTCATGTCGTCCCCATATAAAAATCCAGCACAATTCTTACCATTAGGGATTTTTAATAGCATGATATATAGAATACCTGGGTAGAACATAACTCGTATCATTCATACAACTGGTCCGAGAATAAATATGCCTAAATGAATTAATATTGATTGACAAAAATGACATCTCTTATGACTTGGCAATAGTATTATTACTATATCCCTACTGAATATTAAAGTAATGTTAAGGTTTGGGTAACTTCTGTGGTGCATGTCGACATTTGTGTGCTTTGTGTTGAATTTTACCATAAAGTATGGTTGGTGAAAGACATAAACGTATAAGGTGTTTACCCATATTCAATTATAAAATAGACATTAAATTAGTTGATTGACGGTTTATTCAACTTTTTAAATATAGATAGAGCTTCAAGCAAAATATTCAAAACATACACACCTACCAAAACACACAAAAAATATCTGAAAAAATCAAAAACAGAGTGAGGCCAATTTTTATAGTATCATGATCATCAAGTTAAAAACTCTGTCCTATATGTTTTCCCATTGTAGTACTGTCATGTAATGTTATATTTAGCATTGCCTTAAAAGCGGGAGGTTTGGCATTCCACAAAACCAGGTTCAACCCACCATTTTTTTCTTACAATGTCCTGTACCAAGTCAGGGAAATGGCCATTGTTATATTATAGTTCGTATCTGTGTGTGTTACATTTAATGTTTTGTTTCTGTTATATCGTAGTTCTCCTTTTATATTTGATGTGTCTCCCTCAGTTTTAGTTTGTAACCCAGATTTGGTCAATCGGTTTATGAATTTCGAACAGCGGTATACTACTGTTGCCTTTATTTTTGTGTTATCAATATAATCAACTTTTTGTATTTTGAATCATATGTTGTTTTGAGAATTCATAGTACTAATTTTCATATGCAACCTTTGGATATCTTTTTTCTTACATTTTAAATGAGATTTTTTTCATCAGTGTCTAAACAATTTTTCAACCATCAATCTTATCTGAACTTTATTCCGGAAAAGTCTATCAATATCACCATAGTAAGCCTGTTTTATGTTCTATCCAAAAATAAAAAAATGTCATTAAATATGTAGATTACATAAATGAATGCAATTCCTTTGGGTCTTACAATCCCAAATGCATTGCACTAGATGAGCAATTCGACAATTTATGACTCTCCAGGATCAAGGCCAAAATAATTGAAGTCTTTGCAAGTAGCAAATACGTTGTCTCCCTTTCCATTTATTCAGCAAATGCATTTGATATAATTTGGCAGATTATACATAAAATTCGTATACATTGCATGCTACAATTATAAATATATTCAATGCCAATTTTATTTGATCATCTTATCAATGTATCATTTACATATTGCATGTTCGACATGCATTGTCTATTGTAGCTTTTATTGCCGTAACTTTTCGCTATTTACAGACAATAAGTGTCGAATTTTATTACCTTATCTTTGTAAACTGTAGACGCTTGGCATTTGTATGTCTTCATCACGCCAGAATTGTGTCAAATATATACTTAATAGTTGTTAGTAAGTATTGTTCTCATCATCAAATGAAAACAAATTAGATTGAATAAAACATGAAATGCTCCAAAAACTGATAGTTATTAATGACGTGTAAATCTATTTTTAACTTGTCCTCTAATCGTCTTCGATTTATTTGTTTGCATTCGTTTGTGTTTTGGCAACGGTCTACTGGAGTTTGTTACAAAATTTTACATGAAAAAGCTATTATACATAGAAATGAAAAGTAAAGTCTAACTTTTGTTGGTATTGGTTTTTTTGTTGCAATTTCGTAGGGGTATAGAAATATGTTTTCCTTGATATTGTTTTTTTTTGCAAATTGCAGTTTTGTGATGATGAAGTGAATGATAATGTTTGATTGAAAAATGTGCCATGATGATTGTTTTAACGAATAGTTCGTCATTTCCGACAAAGCACTGATTGCTAAGCAAGGCTTTTCAAAAAGGTTTTTTTCACTTTTTGAATTCAAAATTGTTGTCTGCGAATATTACTGAAGAGACATTTTTTCGACAAAAAATGCTCACCGTGTGCTTACCAATTGGTAACATAGTGCAATTTGTTGAAACGTTTGAGGTATCATTCGTCCAAATACTGCCATTCGTTGATTGTTAATGCCATGTTAACCACTGTCGGCTATATCGCAAAGGTAACTTTGTTTAGTGGAGAAAGCAGGACATTTCAGAGAGAACCACTGACCACCAGAATTCGTTGATAACATTCAACAAAATCTCGGAAATCATTCAGATTTAGTACTTTTTCATCTACCTTGATCTGTTTTTTTTGTGTTTTTTTTTCTATCATATTGCTTTCTGCGAATTCCATGAATAAATGCGTACATTCCTTGCCAAGCCTTGGCTATACCTTTCTGTCTTTTTTGGTATTATCGTTTAACAATGATGTTTGCTGAATATATGTTTGTTGTCTTTGAGCTTTTGATTTTGCCAATTGATTAGGGACTTTTAGATTTGATTTTTTCTCGGAGTTAACATGGTTAAGTAATTTTGTGAATTTACTTTAAACCAATTTCCGTGGCAATTAAACAATTACTTAAAGGTACTAGTAAACACATTTTAAAAATTTCTATATTCGTCATATCAATTACAGAAATCAATATTTATGAGCGTCCTGCGGAAGGATATGTTTGTCAGGTGATCTTCCACTTATAATTGGTTTCTTTTTGTGTTGTCACTCATTGCACTGTGATGAAAAAAAATGAATGCTTCTTTCACTAGTTAAAGATCATTCGTTCTTAAATCCTAACATCTCAATGCACGCTGTCTGGTTCTCAGGTCGAACATACATTAGTTCAGAAAAGGCATTAATACACAGGAAAACTTCAAATTAACTGGAAGAGTAAAGATACCCGACAAATATATCTGAGGACAACTTCCATCCTCGTAAAATTGACATTTAAGTCTTTCTTGTAACCACCAGACAACTTTCCTTTTACAAAATCTTTGACAAGATACGCGTCATGGCAGATAAGATTGGTGTTTCAACGTCAGTACTAGTGTCATCATTAATTTCGCTCGGCCCAAATTCTATTATACTATTATAATTGTCACGTTTGCCACATTTTATTATACAAACACCATCAGAATTATTACTTGGGCTAATTTGTATTATTCCATCAGAAATGTTACTATGGCTTATTTCTATTGTACTGACTGGCTTGCATGAACATGTATCTTTTTTAAATAAAGTTATAATTTGAACAAAATTATATCTGGCACACGACATATATACATCAATATTAAGAAAACACACAACTGCCATTGTCATTCATCAATTTTGTTAGTTTTCATGTGTTCCATGTAACAAAACACAATGTTATAAACGTGTGAAAACACTACATATGGTTGTGCATAAATAATATTGTTAAATCAATAATTTGGAATAGTTAGGAGTCATTTAACAACACGTTATTAAAATAGCTGTGTAGAAAACATGCATAAGAATATGTAAATTAACATTGCGTTAAAAAGTTTCTGTTAACTGTTCAATAAATCTGGCGTTTGATACAGTGAAGTACTCTTGAGCTTTTCATAAAGCTAAACATTGTCATATGCATTTATATCACTGGATGATAATTGTACTATTTTGAAAGTTTCACAGACGCTTTCATTGTGTGGTTCTCCTGAATGGTATATCTTTGTCATTAATTTGATTCATCTGTTGTTGCCACAATACTGTACACTTTACCTAGATTTTGGAACTTTTAAATATAACTTCTTAACGGATTTTAACTTGCAATAGGCCGACAAGGGCCACTCAATGGGTGCCACTAGTGGAACGAGAACTACTTACTGGACAGTTTCTATTAGTTTTGTTTGTTTATACGATAACTTGATGTTTACCATGGTGTTGCATTTTTTTTCATCAATCTTTTGCTTTTCTACTGCCAACTATAAATCTTCTCAAACTGTTCGCTAGTTTTTTGGGGTGATGTAAACTTCACTTCTTTTTAAAGAAGAAATTTTTTACCGCTTCCTGTCTACTTTGAAAATACAAAATAAATGAATAATCATGTCAAATATAAATAAAATCTCTTCAAACATATAACTTGCACTCCCTAATCCTCATTGTCTTTTATTTTAAGGAAATTATCAAGACAATGAAGACGAAAATAACATGTTATTTAAATACTTACAAAGTTGAAATCAATGTCACGTTCTAAATGAATGATGTCTATATCGAAATAGGTAAAATCAATGATATATGATAAAACTGTCTTGATAAAGTACAAACTTTGCTATTATGATATGATATTCTGATTAGAAATTAATAAAACAATTCTTTCAACATTAAGTAAGATCCCATATCATAAATCAACCTACTTTCAAATAAGAGAGAGAAATCTGAGGTGGTATATTTCGAATAGAGGAAATATTTAATGTCAAAAGAAAAATAAGAAAGCAAAATGTTTTCGATGTCATCCTTTTCAATTTTTTTAATAATCAGCAATTTCTGATTGTTTTAATGAATATATGTTTTGTGAAAACCACTTTGCGAATAAATTTGGAAAACTTGCGACGTTCTTCTTCAAATTTAAGACGAACTATTTATTCTATGAAAACGAATACGATGTATACATAGAAAGTTATCGTAAATTGATAACGTATATTTTGTACTTACCTTCTATTTCCGTAATTATTTACATGGTTCACATAATTTCATGGAAATAGCACAAGGAAAATGATATATCAGGTATTCTTTCGATTTAAAAAAAAAAACAGAACATAAAAATATAGAATTAGAACGAAAAGTTCAAAAGTGAAGATAAAGTGCGAAATTATATGATGCACCACAGATTATAATTGCTTGTCATGAAAAACACATCGCGCCTTTAGTGAATAGTAAAACAAGCATTGCTAAACGTTCCGGAGCACATAAAAAAACTACCATATTGAACATAGTATCATAAAAGCGGAGTTCTTACCAATGGAAACGTAATGCTGTTGTTGCACATATATGAGCTTTACATTTATAGAAGTTATACCCTCTGTCATAAGTGCATAGTTATGTCGAAAAATACATTTATTACTTTTGAACAGCGGTATACGTCTTCATTTTTGTGTTTTCTCGCATTTAGATGCATAATGTAGACTGGGCTGTATTTCATTGATAATTATATAAAGGGGGGGGGGGGGGTGGGGGTATTCAAAAACAATAAAAAGTAGACAAACATTACAGTCAAATTAAAACGGCTACACAGAAACTTCAGTTGAGCAACACGAACCCGTTCAAATTAAGATGCTATGGAAAGGTAAGGAGAATCCGTCGTGGTGCTCGTAAAATTAGGTGATTAGGCTATGTTTTATTCATTTTGACTAACAAAATATCAGTTAAACAGTTATAGCACATATCATGGACAGGAGATTGGTATTGTATCGTCTTGGAAAGCACTAAACTAGAGTTCGTTATGGTTAAGTTGAATAAAAAGTTTAAAATGAATTTGATGAAAGCTTTTCAAATGAAAGGATAACTAAGATCAGTTCCAAAACAAATATTACAAAAATAATGTAACCAAAGACTTAAGTGATACAACTAAAACAAACGCAACCAGACTCAACTAGTTGTATGTTCCGGACGAATTATGTCCAAATATTTGTACCTCACAGGTACATTCCCATAATTCTTGTTTATAAATCATAAACGACAAAAATAGAGATAACTGGCTTGTGGGGACTACCAATGGAATAATATAAGATATAGAAAATCTGCTAAAGAATTCATTATAGCTTCAACAAAAATGGTCGTAGACATAAAGAGGAATTTACACTATATTTGATTTTGCCATTTGATAAGGGGCTTTTTGTTTTGAATTTTCCTCGGAGTTCAGTATTTTTCTGATTTTACTTTTTCCTGTACATTTAAAAGTTGATTCATGAAAAAATATATATTCACACTGAGGATATTGTCATTGTTATCGTTTTCATCGAACTTTGAGTTATTAAATCCAATGGTATCATCCATAAAGAGAACTGTAAAACGTAATGATAGTTCGAGCAACATATTCATCCTTTAAATACGCTCCTAGCCGTATGCATTGTGTCTCGAAAGACTAAATAACAAGTCGACGAGAATAAAGTCACAAAAAATACAGACAGTTTGTTGAATACAAGTCTAGCAAATACACATTGTATATTCTTAGCAGCAAAAACACATTTTGATGATGTGAACATTTTTCCTCACTTGAAACATGATTTATGAATTAACGTTTGCAGTTTTCTTTATGAAATGAAAGACAGGGCTATTTTGTTTAATCACAAAAGATTAACGCATTGAAACGGCTAAAGGGATATATGTCTGGTGAACAAAAATCGAATGTCGACTTATTTGATAAGTAATAATATATTTATTATATATTATTTTGACAGTTAATTAAAAGTGGAGGAAACATAGTAACCATCGATATGTCACAACAACAACCGGCAGTTGTAAAACATTATCAATACACCCAACGTATAAGTTAATATGCTGAATGCATTACACAGTCCTGTAAATGTATCTCTTTTTCTAAGCGGTAGCTGATTCCGGCAAGTCTTACATCTCCTTTCCATTTTCTGTACATTCCCTGATTGCTTTCTACTTTCTTTCACATATGAATACTGTTCATAAAAATTATTCATGTCATATTCAAAATCTTGACTTTGACAGACAGACAGGCAAACAGATAAACAAATTCAACAGTAATTCGGATAGGACACTACGGACTAGTCGTTTTGGTCTTATTATTATCCCCAATAAAAGTGAATCTGAAAAAGCCATCGCTGTTTTTGATTAAGGAATTACAATGCCATAATTGCGATGCGACATGACCTCCACATTTCATTATTTCACGAACATATTTTATCGAATAAAGCCGTGAGATGAGACATAAAACAGAGTCACAGTTCTGTTTCAACGCTACTTTTAGAAGTTATTTAGATAATTTGCGAAGAGTAAATGTTAAGATTTTTTGATTGATACAAACAATAAATTGCTTTGAACACACATATAGTTCTCTTATGTTTGATACGTTTCCCTCAGTTTTAGTTTGTAACCCGGAATTTGTTTTTTCTCTATCGATTTAAGAATTTTGAACAGAGGTACCGTATACTACTATTGCCTTTATATATAACTACTACTACTACTACTACTACTAAGTTGTATCATAGAGGCATTTTATGAATTCAACATATCACATGAAAAATCAAATTGAGCATAATAAAATCTTTAAAGTCAAGGTCATTAACGTCATGAATGGCAAAACATTGTTGGGATCTTTACATTTAGTGTACGTCTTGATGAATCATGTGATATCGATTACCTATCAGTTCAGTGTTCAGTTTTATAAGTCCAACGTATGGATGAAGATGAGTATTATAAACATATATAGATAATGAGTTTCAGGGCACGATGGATTGGAATGCAATACATCTCTTCTAGTTATATAATATTTGTTGATATTTAACTAAATTCATTTACAAATTTTTAATAGCCTTTCTCGCAGATAACTTTGAATTTCTGCTGAACTGACAGGTTGTTGTGTAATAATTAATACGTCTCACAACATCAGTTATATAACGAACTATGATGCGGATACCATATGACATTACATCCCAGCTCCTTTGTTCTAACAGGGGTGATCTGAGCCGGATCACCCCTACCAGATCACCCCAGTTTGAGTTTCTTTGTTATGCATGCTTTCCTTTGTTCTGTAACATTTTGGCGGGTATGTCAAATCCACTATAAAACTTATAATTAATTATACGGAAAAGGCTATCTATCAAAATTCACGTAGAAAAAATCAAGTGTATATGCAGGGATTCGAACTCAAGACTTTTACCATATCAAGCCACGACACTTACCACTACACCAGGACGTCTTGATACGAACTATCAGTAATTAAACATACTTAAAGGAAGCAAGATCTTTTTATAAGTGGGGCGAGTTGGCTGACGTTTATTCAGTGGGGTTTAAACCTTTTTCGTTAATAAGTGAGTTGTCAGACTAATTGTTCAATTTGATTTTACACTTTTTCAAAAGTGGGAAGAGTCGGTAAACAAGAGTTGGACGATTTTTTTTATAAAGTGGCGATATAGTATTGGCCGATTGGCAAGTAGGGCGAGTTGATATAGTTTGATATCTACTCATCGTGTTCGGGGGTCATAAAGGGTATACATCATAAAGTAATATATAAAGTATATTATAATGGTTGTGTGGCGTTCTAAACTCGATTTTATGAATTGTAGACGGGTTTTCGCCTAATCTAAAACAGCTTGGATGTAAAATAGTTATCCCATTCGGACTTGGTGTGCCAGTGTTAGATCATCCTCTAGCCTCCGGCCATCGGGGTGATCTTGCACTGACACACCGCGTCCTTGTGGGATAACCATTAAAGAAACCACGTTTCTTTACAATATTTCAATCTGTGTAGGGAACGGAAAATGGGTGTATTTAAACTTCTATGTTACACATAAAACTATGAAAAAAGTAGCATCAAAATTCGGTGTTTTCGTGTTTTCGTGTTTTAGTTGAGATTTCCTTTTACCATGATTTGCCAATGATATCTTTTTGAAACAAAATATCCAAAACTCTGATTTTTTCATATAATGATCACAATCTTGTTACAGGCGGGCGAGTAGAGATCATGTGTACTTTAAATACAGTATTAATCATTGCTAGTGCAGTTGGTTGACTCCAGCATAATCATATATAAATGAATCCAGCGTAACATAATGACTTTTATTCTTGTCCAGTATGTATTTATTTCAATAAATAGCTCATATAACAGCAATAACATACATGTAGTTAGTTAAAATTAGAATAGTGAGATGCTGGCCTACCGAACCCCATATGTAACTTGATATACAGATTTACAAGACTTTACTCTATCAATCATAGTAGTTCAATTTTGAAAAAAATGAAATATACTTATTTCATTTAATTACGAACTTATAGAAGGTTTTTAACGTGGTGGGACATCGTATCTATACATCTTTAATATTTGCTATAATTTGCCAAAATCTACTTTCAGAATTTGTAAACATTGAACTGGTTCCGCATCTTGTCTATTAAATATGAAGCCACTTCCGGTTGAAGACCGGAGTAAACGAGAATATTTGTAAAACGGAATTCGGTTCCTAGAAAATCTTTGAGTATGAGTTTGGTTAAATATTCAGAAAGATTAAAAAAAGATTAATAATAACTTAATATAGAACTTTAAATCCTATCGTATAGCTAAAGGTTAAATAGCTTTATATCAAAATGCATCCTGCACCTCGATAGCTTTGTTGACTTCAAGGTTTATTTGGTTTTAAAGTTCTGCTGTTAAGCTTGACAGCCAGATACGACATACCAAAGTGCTAGTGCTACGTTGTATTTATACTTGACGCTGAAATAAATCCGCGACTCACATAACTGAAAATCTATTATTACTTTGAAACTCTGGCTCATGTAACGAAATGCCGTTATAAATCCATAAAACTATGAAAGTTTGCCCTTATTTCCAAAAGACAAGTGAAATATTAAATATAAACCTTAAATTCCATACTCGTAGCCTTATCACGTACGTTGCTATCTGACGTCAATGAAATCAGAAAAAAAGTTCCTTAGCGGCGCTTGACAAAAACGTATTTAACGTATTTTAACTTTATAAAGAAGAACCTTTACCCGAAAGTGATTTTTTTATTGGAATGGTAACTTTTAGAACGTAAACAAGCACTTGCCACGATAGAATCATGTAAAGGGAAAACTACCCCAACGATGTGTCAAATAACACTCAGACTGAATTAATAGGTAACACTAAACATGCTTTATAATCAATCCCCTTACCTACCTTGAATTTTTCGATAAACTAAGGGTTTTCCTATCCCAGGCATAGATTACCTTAGCCGTATTTGACACAACTTTTTTGAATTTTGGATCCTCAATGCTCTTTAACTTTGTACTTGTTTGGCTTTACACATATTTTGATATGAGTGTCACTGATGAGTCCTGTGTAGACGAAACGCGCGTCTGGCGTACTTAATTATAATCCTGCTACCTTTGATAACTATCTACGGAAAGTGTGAATTTAATGTCGACCTGTGAAAATCGTGATCAAAGGGCCTGTTCATTGACAGTTGAATTTTACTGCTATGTCAACTTGATAATTTGTAGACGTTATATTAAGTGTTATGATATTTGCTAAAAGTACAAATTATGAAAATATTAAATTTGATCTCTGGTACCTTTGATAACTATTACCAAAATTGTCTGAGTGCATGAAAATCATCTAAAACCGTTACTTTCTAGGTTTCAGATATTGATCCCAATAAGTTTTTGTATTTAAATTGTGTTGTTTCTTTATAATTATAATTAATACCCATCTATAACAATATTGAACCATTTTTGGTTTAATTATATCAAATAAATTAGATTATGTATTTTTGATATATTGACAACGATGCGTGAACAAACAAACGTACATATAAGTTGAAAAATGACAAAAATAGGGGTAGAGCAGTCAACATTGTGTTATAATCTTAATCACTTAAAAAAACAAAACAAATATGCAACAAAGACGCACAAAATGACATAAAGAACAAGCATATTAGCAAATATTAAAGAAAATAATACACAAATTTACTATTATACAGTAACACAATGACGGAACGTTTAAGTACAGAGCCACGTCGTATATGTATCAAAGAAAAATAAAAAGGCATATAGACAAAGTACAAAGCAAATATGAACCACAAGAATACCAGAATATAGTAGTAGTAATAGTAATAGTAGAAGAACATAAGTTCATAAGTACTTAGTAATATCCATGTAACAAATTGATATTGATCACTAAAATGTTAGATGGTTTCAAAACCAGTTAATATTCTTTTCCAAGTATATTGAAGGTATTGTCGGACACACATTGTGTTTGTCAGATTGATTGGTAGCTAGACATTTAGTGGAACATGATTCAATATTATGCGAAGAACTATATATAAAGAATTAAAAAAGAAATTTCAATCGAGATACATGTTCATACTTATGAGAAAAAAAAATTTGTAACAAAATCAATATGAAGTAGTTTTGTAAATTTTTGTAATGCATCATATAGACATTTATGAATTAAAAAAATATTGCATTTTCTAATGTAAAATCTAGTTCGGCATAAAAAAATCTATGAAAACACATTAATTAACGTCATGAATTGCAAACATTTGTTGGGACATTAAGTTACGTGAGATTGAGTACATATTAGTTCGCTTTGTAAGTACAAAGTATTAGTACAAATGAGTATTAAAATTGTTAATATATAATACGTTTCAGGACACGAAGGATTAAAAAGCAGTAAATTTCTTCCAGTTAGCATGTTTTAATCAAATTTATTAATTCTTTTTAGCCTTTTTGTCAATTAACCTTTAACTTCTACAGAACTGACTGGTCGTTGTGTAATACTAGTACAAATGTACGACGCATAACTTCAATTATATAACGAATTGCGATGCGGATAACGTATAATAAGAAACCACGTTTCTGTAATTCAATTTCCTATTTGAAGGGAACAGTTAATTGGTTTATCAAAACTAAGTCGCCACTTCGGTGTTGACATGAACATCAATTATATGATCATTAAAATTTACTGTTTGCAAAAGTAAGAATTATTCTTAGTACTAAGGATTTTCTTATCCCAGGCATAGATATCTTAGCGGTATTTTGCACAACTCTTTATAATATTTGTTCATCAATGCTCTTCAACTTTATACTTGTTTGGCACTCTTTACTATTTTGATCTGAGCGTCACTGGTGAGTCTTAAGTAGATTGAACGCACGTATGATGTATTAAATTATAATCAAGGTACCTTTGATAACCATGTCGCAATGTCTAATTGTAATGTTTGTTTGTGTATTTCTCTGTCTTGAATGTTCTTGCATTTATTTGTACTGTAATCTTGTCATGTGATGTTGTAATCTTAGTGTTATATTTAACATTTCCAATAAGCGCGAGTTTTGGCTAGCCGCAAAACCAGGTTCAACCAACCATTTGTTCTTAAAATGTTCTGTACCAAGTCAGGAAAACGGCAGTTGTTATCTTATCGTTCGTTTGTGTGAGTGTTGCATTTAAGTGTTTCTGATGAGTCGTTGTCAGTTTGTTTTAGATTTATGAGTTTGACTGTCCCTTTGGTATCTTTTGTCCCTCTGTTATATTTGATGTGTTTCCCGCGGTTTTAGTTTGTAACCAGGACTTGTTTTTTCTTAATCGATTTATGAACATAGAAAAGCGGTATAGTATTGTTGCCTTTATCTATCTAACACATGAACATACGAGAAAAAGTATCATAGAAATTGGGCATCTTCGGGTTTTTTTGTTGAAATTTTCTTTTACCTGTAAAATGTCTCAATAAGAAAGAAAAACCACATAAGCAATGTGATGCTGTGTGTTTAAAGTGTTCTTGTTGCTTAGTCTGTAGTTTTCCATGTTTTTTCTCCTGTACTATTATTTGTCTGTTTGTCTTTTTATTTTCAATCATTAGTTTGACTGTCCTTCTGGTATCTTTCGTCCCTCTTTTAAAAAGTTTTCGAATTGAAGTTCGGTGAACTAAACCTCTTGTAAATTCACCAATGACAAAACCAGGGAAATATATTATTTTGAAAATACTCATTCTTTATACATTTTTTTTCCATAGGAAAATATGGAAGTTGAAAAACACAAATTTCGAAGCAATTTTTTTTTTGCAATGGATGGTCGTTCTTCTTAGGACGTATTGTCAATTTCGAAAGCAGGATTATTACAAAATAACCATATGGTATAACTAACAATGAAGCAGATATTGAATGAATCCGAATATAATTAAAGTAAAAGGATACACACAACTAGTGGAAAGGTAAAAAGAGTCGACAGGCACTGCTAGGAATACAATTACATTGATGATAAGTCAATCATACATCTATCGTAAAATCACTGTTATCGGCATTGTCGTGGAACATAGTAATTTGGTACAACAAGTGCACATGTTGTGATTCTGAAATTTCCGAAACAAGTTGAAAGTTATAAGAGATAACACATGTTAAAAATAATATATATTTATTGGCGAAGTAAGATCACGGCTTCTGTCGGTTACCAACCCATGAACAAAGGGTCTTTGGGTAACCGTAATTTAAATTATAAATCAAATCTTCAAAATATAATAGATAATTAAAATTGAAATAAAACTAAAATGTAATGAAATTATGAATTAATAGTGTGCTGAATTGAACCCTGGCAACAGATGTCCAAAATCAACATGAAAAACTACGTTTGAAGTGTAAATGAAGAAATGGATTAATGTTCTAAATTGAATAATAATAAATCAAGTTTATCGGTACTGGTGCAGCCTATAAGGTCCGCCACTAAACAAATTCGAAATTTTCTGTCATAACAGAATGCTTCGAAAATTGTTACCGCCAACCAGTACTATAAAGGTGATTTATTTGAAAATAAAAAACCTGTATGTTAAACAATCTGACCGCCGTGACTACAAGCTAACAGATTCCCGAAGCCATGGACCTACTTCGCCGTTTTGTGGACAAATTGTATGTGAAAATTTTATAATGTCAAATAAACCTTGCTGTAACCTATACCAAAACAAATTATTTCCGATATCTGATAAATGAACACCGTCTAAAAATAAATCTGGGTTGTCTTCAGATATTTCTGGATATCTAATATTATAAGAACCGCCATGTTTGATGATATATGTAGCTACTAAACTATTTAATCTAACTCTAGTTCTGTTCAAAGATTTATGTACAATCTTATTCCTGTATTTCAATCTGGGTAAAATTTGAGACCAAACAAATTTTGACTTTGGTAGTAAGACCCGAAGGCAATCAATTACTTTTAAAATATCGTGTCCTAATACACATGACACGTTTTGTCCGATATCATTTCCACCACAGTGAAATACTAATACTTGCGGGGGTTCTTCAAGTGTAAGCAAATGTTTGACTTTGGGTATTATCTCACAAATCCTCATTCCACTTTTTCCTTGCCACCATATTGTAGATTTTATTCGTTCTAAACCTAAATTTACACCATCGACAGACTTTCTAGCATGTACAAATGCATGTTTGATGATTGAAGAACCCACCAACCAAACACTCTTTTGTTGACCTGAAAGTCTTAAAGTGACGATCAGGCGAGTATTCAAATTTCAAATCAATTATGTACAATATAGACAAACAAATAAATGATGACAGATATTAAATTTGACTTGCTAACTTTAGCGTTGGTATTCTGATATATCTTTTATAAGCTTTTGATTCCAACGACCAAAATCCTGAATTTCATCATCAGAAAACCCCATTTTCGAAGACTGAGATGCAGCTCCGATCCTAAAACTATGACTTTGAAAATTATCCGATGTAATATTCGCCTCATTCAGAGCTTTCTTTAGAACAGCGTTAAACTGATAACGTGTAACATAGTTTCCACCGAAGTGTATGAATGCAGGACCAATGGTTTTGGGCCTGGCAATAAAATATTTCTTTAATAAATAAACAGGACATACATGAGAATTAATTGAAGGTATAATTATTAAACTACCTTAATTCGCTTTGCCTAACTGATCAGTTTTTGAAAATTTAAGGTTGATAGAAACGTTATTGTCTGAAAAACTAAAATCATCGAACGACAAAGTGTGAGAATGTGCCAGTGATTTATTGACTACTAATTCCCCTATTTAAATAATTCGACTCAACACAAGTTTAAAAAGAATATGCTTAAATATTCAACTGTTTTACACTCTTGGCTATCACGTCAATATCTATTGCAATCAAAACCAAAATCAATTGAAAACTTAATTGTAAATATTCTACGAACCAAACTAATTGTCTGTTCTTGTCTTATGGAGTGATGTCTTAATTAGATATACTGCACACTACTTTTTATTCATACCTGAAACTTTGACGTATTTTATTAACGTCAGTTCTCCACATGTAAAGAAATATGGCCATTGTACTATTATACGCTACAAAGATTCTTTTGAAATTTCCTTGTATATTTTGTTTTATTGTGATGTAGTTATTGCATTTATTAGTATAATTTATAGCAAACTACTTTAAACATAGAGGTCAACATTATTCTATCGCAGTCCCAGCTTTTTTAATCTCGATCGTTGGAATAATATCAAGTAAACAGAAGCAACGTACTATCGAAACAAACAATGCTCAAAGTTACTGAAACAAGATACAAATACATTGTACTTCATTGTATGCAAATAACAATAGTAAAACATATAATATGGAATGTACCGGATAAAACTAGAAATGTGATGAATAGAAATAAAATGTGCAGAATAGAAATAGAGATTTCACCTTTCGTTATGCTAGGAACCAATATCTTATGTACGTTGAAATGCGGTAAACTTTATATATATAGAAAAGATTTGAAGAAGTACGATTATTTATTATTATGATATTCTAGATAAAACTTTACTTTTATTTCCTTAAATATTCCGTTTAGTTTCGCTGAAAAAAAATCAAAGTACTCAATGTGCAGAATGACAGAGAAACCATGCCTGTGTATATTGTAGGTCTCAATCTATTATCAACAGAAAAATGCGCTAACTCTAAAAGCTGACCATAGCAAAGCTTGAAATTATTCCTTAGTTTGTTTTCCATCTAGGAGTTTGAATTTCCATCTGGTATCTTTCGCCACTCATTCATCGTTATATTACTGTAGATTAAATTCCATTTTACCTTTAAGTTCTAAAATATTACGCTTAATCGGCCCAAAGCTGTTCGCCATCAGGTTTGAATATACATGCTGACACCAAATATCAGTTCAAATATGCAAATAAATGCAGGAAAAGTAATGAAAAGGCATAGACTAGAATTGCGTTTTTATTATCCTTCGTTTCCTTATTTTCATGGCACAGGTAATTTGTCGCCTAGCCACATACTATGGAAATTTTTCGTTGACAATATCATCGTATGAGGAGTAATGTCGAATTGATTCTAGCCATGAGTAGCCTGACGGGTGCCAAATGTGGAACATGGTATGCTTTAACATACAATCACCCCAGTTTCTCGTGAGATTTCTCTTAATTAATCTTTGACTTGTTTTTAGAAGTTTGGGGACAATTGCTTGTCTTTTTTCAATTTTTCGGTTGTTATTTACCATGCCATAATCTGACCCAATAGTGTAACATCACAACATTATAAAAAAGATACACTATAAAACAGCAGTTGAAATGGCTTAACTCAAGAAAAAGACATATTAACACAAAGAAGACATGACTAGTGCAGTGATAAAAAAAAATAGTATCGACAGATGCTAGTATAATTAAAAGTTAACCTCTATGTAGGAAAATGAATGTGGATGTGAATTTATATATTCCGTTTGAAAAGAATACAAATTAAATTATGTTTTAATTTCCTGATGACAAAATTGATAGTATACAAACTATATTCAAAGATCTAATTACAACATTGGTAAGGTAACATATAAAAATAAGTTTGTTTAAAGGTTCGATGTGTTTACACGGATCACATAGTAGTTTCCGCGCTTTTAATGTAATATTACCGTAAAATGTAGGATGTGAAATACTTTTTTTAATAAGTGTTCATCAGGTAGAACCAAGTTTATTAATCAAATCTTTGTATCTTTGAAAGAATTTAGTAAAACTTTTAAGTAATTGATGATAATGAAATCCCTGACTTAATATTTTACCAGTGATGCATTAGTTACCTTCGATCAAATCTATGACATCAATAGACACGCACACAATAAGCACATTTTGTAACTTTGACACCCCACAGTTAAAGACCACTGAACGAAATCAAAATTATTTTACAGCAAAACGAGAAAATAAGCAAACATCATCTGGTTTTTTTTTTAATTTGTATGTCTATTTAAATATTCCAAAAATTAAATGGTATGCACGGACTTTTTCATTTTTCTGGCATTTGCCCATAACGGTATCAATTATAAAATTATTGAAGTTGTAAAATGATATTTAAATGATATTTTATTATTCAAACGCCGCTTTTATGCTGAACTGACCACAAAGAAAATAGGTATGATATAACCTGTCATATGAACTAATATGTGTTAACACTATAGGTTGCATTTCTGTAAATATTGTCAATGCAATTTCCCATAGGAACTCCTTTTACGTCTAAAACTGTACCTCCTTTACTATGAAGTTTAAAAAAAATTCTTATTCATATATACTAAATAAAAATTCAAAGGTCAAAATATAGAGCATATTTTCAACGTTTATATGCCCTGAACTTTTCAGAGTTTAAACCAACACTAATTTTCTTGACTACCCCTAACCCGAATGAAGGGTTACCACAGATTTCAATGTAAACAATATGCACATGTATATTTACTGGTAACATTCCCATGTTATGTCTCTATGAGATGGAACACAGAGAGCATAACTGGGAACCAGTATGTAAACAAAATTAATTTTCTATGAATATTCTAAATCTCCCAAAAAAGGCGAGGTTTGAAAAACAGCTGTATTTACAAAGTTCAACCTATACAGACATTTATTCAAATAGAAAACTCTCTGAAATCAGTTTTTCTCACACTAATATTCATTTATCAGAACTATAGCCTGAAAGAATCACTTTGTATACTTTAAGGTGTTTTTTACTGAACATTCAATACCCCTCCCCTGTTTCAGTCAGTTTTTAAAAGAATTTGAAAACAAGACTTTAATTATTGCCAGCTTACCCTATTTCCATTTTTTGCTGATTTAAAATGCCTAGAACCTGTTTAAAACTGGTTTTATAACATATTGAAAGCATATTAGAATACTATAAATGTACTGTTAAGCAGTCAATCATTATAACATTCAAAATTATATAAAGTGTCAAATCCTGCCTCTGTCTCCAGTCTAAATCTTACTGTATGCCTATTTGTCAATTAAAAGTTCACATTTTCTACCTCAAATGGTCAATTTAGAATTCTGGTCACAACAGTACCATCCGTAACCATATATCTGACCAGGGTTTCCCCTGGGTCAATTATTTTTTTCGCCACTTCTTTCGCCAAAACAATATATTTTTCGCCACTTTATTATTTTTTTCGCCAAGTAACATAAATATATTTTTCCTGTTGTGCCCTTTTGTACTAAGAAGTAATTTTTACAACAAAACAAAAGCTTTTATCTCATGAAATTGATCCCTCATTTCATGTGTAGTCATTAAATTGAAGGATTACTCTCATTCGAGGGGTTGTTCCCAGCCATTTGGATAGATCTTTTTCATAACGACAGTTTTCTTTTCTTGGCCATCGTAAATGAAAAAGTTGAGACGTACAACTATGCTTGAAACACGTGCATGTGTCACTCAAACGACTTTATTAAAGTCAAAGGATAAAAGAATTAAAGTTTAAAATCGGACATTTTTCTTGCTTTTGAACAATTTTCGTCGCAACAACAGCTTTCTTTACAAAACTATCTTTAAAGGGAGAGATGTCAAAAGTTTGCTTCAAACACGTGCGTCGCAAAGATGTAAATAAATTCTGTATGTGACATAGCGGAAGCCATTTGACCATATCATTTTGTGAAACAATTCAATCAAATCAACACCTTTATTAATTAGTCCTTTGTTGTCGATAGCTATAAAATGCAATCAGCTGATTATTGATTTTCTGTCTAAATCTTAATGAGGTCAAGGTGAATTCCGAGTATTGTCTGATCGGGTAAAGTCTGAGAAACTCGAAAAAAAGTAAATAAACAAGATGGAGGAAAACAAATCGGTTTATATATTTCTTTCGCCACATTCTTTCGCAAATGACGAATTTTTATCGCCACAATTATTATTTTTTCGCAAATTGCGAAAATGGCGACCGCCAGCGGAAACCCTGTATCTGACACAGTTTACCTAATAAATATACTAGAAGTGTTCAAACAAAGCCATATTTGCAATAGTTGTATGTATGCAGATACAGTACAGCCTGTGACTTCCTCTTAGTTATGTCCACCCTCTTGCATGGTAAACATCCAATGGTGAACATTTATTGGGGTATTCAATCTTGAGATGTTGGCCATTTATTGGGGGTCATAAATCATGGGCAGAATTTTTATCTAATTATGTTACCTGTTAAAATCAATCAGGGTTGAAGTTTTCAGCTGGTATGGTTCATTAAAATTTACCTGTACAGATGACTTGGGTTTCTATTAAAATTGACATTTCACCTTTTTTTGAAAATGTAGAATAAAATATTGTTTTACTCTGTTAATTTATTATTATTTTTTTGTCTTTCATGTTATTTAATTTTTTAATGGTTTTTTTTTTTCATTTTTGTTTGTTTTGTTTCTTACTGTTTTGTTTCTTATTCTTTTAATTTCTTCTTGGTAAGAATCTTGAGTCGAAATGGCAAAAAGTCAAAGCTAAAGTTATTGACTAGCATTTGAAATAAACAGACTTTTAATAATTGTTTTTTAAGTAAAAGGTTTATATAAATACACATGATGTACATTGTATACAATTGTTTGTTAACATTATTAAATGAGTTATTACTATTAATAATAACTAATAATCATGCAAGTGATATTTTAAATAAAAAAAATGAAAGAAATTAAACAATTTGGTTTCTTAACAAAATAAGATGATCAATATCAATCCTTTTACAATAGATTTTGATAAAATCTAATATTATTCAGGAAAACTACAAGTACCATTATATGGTTTAGGAAAAAACTAATTTTGTTTAATATCTAAATTTTCTTCAAATCTCAAAACAAGAGTTGTGCACAAACAATCACCGAAAAGACTTATTTTCCAAATGTCCACCTAGTTATCATCAAATTTTGATAAATGTTCATTAAAAATGCTAATCATAATGAAAAATGTTCTTATATATCTGAATCAAGTGAATCTTGTGAAAAGAAATTATTTAACGAAATTGTCTTGAAACTCATTAACTTAAATATGTTATCTTCAGTTTGGTTAATTTCTTTCAAAATTTATCTCCAGAAAAAATAAAGTGCACTTCTAAAGATGGTGACACTTTCATGGTTTATTAATTAAATCATTTTTTTTCAATGTATTATATTGTGGATAGTGCTGGACTGGCATGATACATTTACAAAGAATATTCCAATCAACCTAGGCCTTTTAGATAAAGTTAATAATTGCAGGGACTTTAATGAATTAAGACTTTTAAAGTCCTTAATAAAAAATGAATTTAAAGAAAAATCTAAAAATAATAACTTATGATAAAAACTGTAAACTTGATTGTGTCAATTAAGGTAGAGAATTTTTGGTCATAATTTAGAAATAGAAAATAGTGGACAATATAAAATTCCTAGAAAGGATAGAATGTGTAAACTGTGCCTCTTGTAGGTCAACGAAGAACACCTATTCCTTGATTGTAAAATTAACAAAACAACTTTGAGATATAAATCTATTTGAAAATTATTTACCTTCTCATTATAATGTCTCTAACCCAAGAAAAAAAAGTAAAAGAAATGCTTAACCTCTAAAACATGGATCATGTTTAAAATATCATATGACAATAAAAATAATATCAAATTTTGCTGTACTGAATATTTCTAATACTTATAAAAAATATTTTATTCAATAAAGAAATAATGAATTGCCTAAATTTTATTTAGCTTAAGTCCTAAAGACAATCTTAAGCATATGTTAAGATCAGTCTATCTACAATAATAAACCATTTTGATTTTAGAAAATTAATTTGAGAAACACCTTGTCAATAGAAAAAGGCAGGCATTGTAAATATTTGCAGTATATTTGAAAATGAGATTCATTTATTCTTCACTACCAAAAAATAGACTTAATATGAAAAATAACTTAAACTGATCAAAAATTATTTAAAAGGTATAATATCAAAACTAATAGTCAGGAGACAATTATTTTTTAATTAAGCTGTTTGTTCAACTAGTTTTATTGTTTCATTTTATTTTTGAATTTCTTGTCATAATCACAGTCATTAAATTTGACAAACACATATATGTATATTTTACCTGAGACACCTGACCTGTAAGTTATATAATTTTAACACTTCAATGCATTCAAGATTTCCCTTTATCCTTGACTAGTTTTTGAGTAATACCTTGTGTATTAAAAAAGCAACAGGTGGTATGATGATGAACATATAGGGCCACCATGGTGAACATATTTTTTATGGCCACCATTAATAAGATAAAGTCACAGGTAGTACTGTACCAGTCTGAGATATAAACTCACTTAAAATATTAAAGAGATGACTGCTAACATCTGATTTTTGCATTACTTCCAAGCATAGTTATTATTTTCTATATCAAGAACTTAAAAAATCATAAAATCATAGCATTTACAAGTTAAATTATTTGTTTTATGAAGGGGGTAGGCAATTTTCTATGTTTTTTTCCCCTGGGGCCTCAAATGTCCCCAATTATTCTTCTGTTTCTAGCAATTTGGAATATTTAGTACATATTCAGGATAGAACACTCTATTGTAAGTTTTGTTGAGATATTTTTGTATTTCTAGCTTGTATTTTTTTATGTCGTGGTGACAAAAAAGCAGATTTAGTTGTTACGACTTACTTTTGGGTTATCGTCAGGACACAAACATCCCATGAATAATATTCAGGAAGGATCGATGAGTGTCAATGACTGCGAAGAGTATATATAAAAGTGCAACTTATAAGCTGAAAAGATAGTGGGTCAACATTATACAAGTGTTCTATAGAAATAAACTCATCATAGATACCAGGACTTAATTTAGTATACACACCAGACGCGCGTTTCGTCTACAAAAGACTCATCAGTGACGCTCGAATCCAAAAAAGTTAAAAAGGCCAAATAAAGTACGAAGTTGAAGAGCATTGAGGACCAAAATTCCTAAAAGTTTAGAACCACTATCATATTTTATTCATATCGATTTAATATTGAGATCTTAGATATAGATTTTTATAGCACTGTTATGCTAAATGCTGTAAATCTGACATTTATGCACTTTTGTCTTACTTTCCTAATAATGATTGCATGGCAATACAAAATTTAATCATGGTATCTATGATGAGTTTATTTGCTAGTTTAAAAACTAATAGAAGTTGATCCACTTCTTGTTGTTACCAATGTGAACAAGATGGCGGCGAAATCAACACAATCGGGTTCGACGCCAAAATTTCTTTTTAAATTCGCGTTAACCGTCAAATCAAATAATAAATAGAACAAAAAATTTAATGATTATAAGAGTCTTTGTAGATTTTTTTTTATCAGCTTGCAAACTTCTATTAGATCATATATTTGCGTTAACCTTCAAATATATTCATGCGCCCGGCCAATTCAATGTCACAAACATACAATTTTACGTGTGATAAAGGTTACGAAGTATAATAAAATCGTTATCTTTAATTTAAAAAAATATTAAAGTATCTAAAATTGAAACTGTTGTTTACAAAGTAATACTATTTAATTAATAAATAAATCAATAAAATTGAGAATGGAAATGGGGAATGTGCCAAAGATACAACAACCCGACCATAGAAAAAAACAACAGCAGAAGCTATGTCAACAACAGGTCTTCAATGTAGCGAGAAATTCCCGCACCCGGAGGCGTCCTTCAGCTGGCCCCTAAACAAATATATACTAGTTCAGTGATAATGAACGCCATACTAATTTCCAATTTGTACACAAGAAACTAAATTTAAAATAATACAAGACTAACAAAGGCCAGAGGCTCCTGACTTGGGACTGTCGCAAAAATGCGGCGGGGTTAAAGCATGTTGCCAAGCTATGATGTTTCACTTTAACCTTTAACGAAAGATGACATACTGTTATTGGTAACTTCAATGTAACCATACATGGACAAATTGACGATCGAAGTATGTGGAGCTGGATTTAAATTTTGATTCGTGCATTTCTCGATTTTACATGAGAGAAATGATGTTCAAACTAATAACACTTTAATACAATTTCGCGACACTCTCAATACTGACTTTTACAGTGATTATACCATTACAAATTCAAACAGTTTAATTGTCTGGTGCTGGCTCCCAGTAACTACAGTAACTAGTAGTCAATTGGTAATTTATGCATCATTGACATTTTGTTTAGTTTCTTTTGTTACCTATTCTTACATCGGACTCGGACTTTTTTTAAACTGAGTTTTACTGTGCGTATTGCTGTTTGTTTTTGTTTACATAAGCTAGAAGTATATGGGATGTTTGAGATCTCACAAAATATATTTAAGAACGCCGCATTTTAGCTCTTGTCCTCAGTCAGGAGCCTCTGACCTCTGTTTGTCTTGTATGATTTTAGTTTTAGTTCATTTGTATATTTCGGACTTAAGTATGACGTGCATTATCACTAAACTAGTACAAATTTTTGTTTAGGGACAAGCTTCAATTACGACTCCAGTTGCGTTGGTGGCCTACGGCAATTATCTGCCCTTTGGTCGGGTTGTTGTCCCCTTGACACGTTCCTCATTTCCATTCACCATTTTAAGTATGAGCAACTGTTTATTCAAAGAAATAAAGTTACGTAAGTATACTCTGTCAATGAATATTATAACTCTTTAACTGCAATCGTTCTGTCAAACATCAAATTTAATTTATTCATGCTATGGAAATACTGGACACGTGTTTCATAGCAGTGTTTTTGTTATTTGTCATTACTTCTTGATTATACACCAAATATTTATTTTTCTGAATTAACTATAAACCAATGACAACTATTTGTTATATAATGAACATGTACCTAATAACGATATGCGTTTATCGCGGATGATTGCACCTTAATGATTAAAAGATCTTAGATACGTGGAATTTATACACAACTTGCTTTTGCATTCCAAAGTCATGTAAGCATCATTTTGTTTACATTTTATTCTAACCTAGTAGCATGCGCTAAAAAGAAATTGAAATATCTACCTTGGTTCGATGAAAATGAGGAATGCTTAATTTACGCATTATAACATTATAACGCTACTTACGAAAAGGTGATGCCAACTGCATAACACATTTATAGTGTATCGATATTGTAATGAATCCATAGATTTAAAGGTTAAACAAAACGATAAATTAAGGTTTAAATCATTCTTTAATTTAACTCATCAGGCCTCATCATTGTCAATGGCATTACATCGAAACAGTTCATTGTATCTTATATCTTAATACCATATATTTTCGAAAGTCCGTAGACATTCTCCTGTTCTCAGTTCGTAATAGTGACAAAACGAATTGAGACTTAGTTCCGAATTTGTACTTTTAAAAAAAATGATGTTAAAAATGTTGCTTAATAAATATACCATCTCAGTCATAATGCTTCAATTAAAGATGTTAGATCTTACAAATATTTTTTAAAACTATGAATCGATTTTGAGAATACAGAATCATTTTTTTTGCAAAAGAGTCATCATATTATGCAAAATGCAGCAGTTTTGAAATAGCTTATTAAACTTGGATCAAAAGTATTTAATTTTATACTTATAGGCTTTCAACGAATCAAAATATTTTTTTTTCATGATATGAATATACAAAGTATTGGACATATGTTTTATTACGGTGTTTGCGTTATTTACTTAATGTCCTGCTTATACTCCAAATATATATATGTTTGTGCATTTATATAAGTCAATGGCAACTATTTGTTAGATTATGAAACGTGATTTTGTACTGATTAACACTAATTGGAAATCACAAATAACAGCACAGTAATGATTAAGAGCTTACACACTGGGAATTTATACTGAGCTTACTTTTGCATTTCTAAACAGTATTTCGTTTACTTACTATCCTTACCTAGTAGCACTTGAAAAAATAACTAAATATATGCCTTGGTTCTGTGAAACTGAGGGGGAAAATGATTTAAGCAGTATAACGTTACAACGACGAATTTTTAGTATACTACTTTGAAATGAATGAATCGCGTGATTTCAAGTCAAACACAAACCGATTATTCAATATTTGAGAAATTCTTAAATTTAACACTTTTGACGTCGTAACACAATACTTTCTCAATGGTATTACATTGCAATAGTCCCCTTGCATCTCATTTGACCACATATATTTATATGTTTGACTATCATCCTCTGTTGATGATAGTGACTTTACCAAATGAGACTTGGTACATGTATTTTAAGACTTTCTAAATATTTTAATCTACGCGTCAATGTAGAGTCTTATAGAGACGAAACGCGCGCGTCAGCTGGCGTATTTTAAAAATATAAGCTGGTATCGTCGATAAAAAAAATTAAGAGAAACGATGTTTAAACTGAGTTTTTAAACAACAAATGCATTATGGAAGTATTTTTTTATCGAACAAAAATAGTATTCTTAAACGTATGAACGTTTTTATGTTATTTCATATGATGAAGCATGTTAAACAACTAACGTATAGGCTTATATCCATAAATATTATCACCGTTTATTGCAATTGCTCAGTTCAAGACTAAATTTAATTTAATAATGATATGAAAAATATTGGACACATGTTTGGTAACGGTGGTTTTGTATTCTCTTGACTTCCTGAATATACATCAAATAGATGTTGTGTATTTGTTAACTTCAAGTCAATGGCAACTAGATTTTAGATAATGAACATGTGCAACATACATACTACCCTACCCTTCTTACCCATACATATAGAAACCTTGAAATCTATCTTTGCCTTATGGAAAACAAGAAGCTTTGATAAAAGTACCATACGGTTACATTCGATAATTCAGTGCCAACAGCCTACTAAAATTTTAAGATCGCATTGGTTGCATTTCAAAGAACTTTGTGGTTTCCAAATCAAAACATCTGGCAATTGTGCAAGTTTTGACAATATTATTTGTTTTTGTAATGTATCACTTATGTATAGAAAAGAGAATTACAAATTGGTGCTTGTGAAATACATACATAAAAAACAAGGATTTCATTGGTAGTAAAGAATAAAGTCTACTTTTGTGCACAAAAATACGTTGTAAACGAACATGGTACTTTAAAAATAGTCTTTCTGGTTTCTTATTGTTTTTTCAAATTGTTAGTTTAGAATATATTGTTCCAATAAAAATTACAAAAGGATAGGTCACACATTTGTGGTATCCATATACAAATACAGTCTTATTTACATAAATATCAGTACATTTAAAAACATCAAATGGTGAGTTTTTTTATATAAAAAAAGGATAAAAAATATCACATTTACAAAGCCTTTACGGTAATATGATCGCACTTCCCACACTAGTAAAACAGAATGATTATTCAATTAGTAAAAATGACAGTACTAACCACGCATGGGACGACTTAATAAAGGTCAGCAAAAAAGATCAACAATGTGTATGCATTTGGTAATTTGTATTATATACCTAAAGGACTTTTGCTATACATGCTATAGTACCATCATGATTATGTATCGAGGTTTCTAAGTACTGCTGTTACGCATACTTCTGAACGTAGGCTGGGATATTCTAGATTAAATTTTCTCATTTTTTATTTGGACATTATCTATATCTTACTCAAAAACTTTTATTTCCAACTTGCCATTTTTCACTTTCAATTTGGATATGAAAAATTTAAGCTGTGAACTACGGATTATCAAGCGGAATATTGTCAAACGAGCTGAGAAAATTAAAATTGGAACAGAGTAATGTAAAAGGAACATGGAAATATGAACAGAACAGTGAAATCCAAAGTTAAGGTGGCACCCTAGAGATATAGCATTTTTTCCCCCAATTGAATTTTTCTTTAGATTTGCATACATATACTATGCAATGACCTCTATAAAAATATGAGTTAAAAATAGTATGTCACCAGACTCCTTTCCATGGTAACGGTCACCAAAGTTGGTACATTACGGGTATGCATAAATACATACCTGATGTAGAAACTCTGGATTTTTTTCAAGCTTTTGAAAGGATTGTTCTTCATTTATTACAAAATTATTATTAAAAATGTAAATAAAATACAAATAATGGCAGTTTCATTCATATTCATTAATTTAGGCTCCAATTTCATTAATACTGCTGCACACAAAAAAACACAGATTTTGTTAAAAATTTCTATTTTTCTGAAATTTCACCAAAAATGGTCCATTGATTTTCTTTTTAAATTTAACACATGATGGTCATAACAATGAGCTTTACAAAAATAAAATAAAAAATATTGGTCACCAGACAATTGTTTGACCGAAAAACGTTTTTGTGACCCCTAACGACACAATGATCAACAGCAGGTATTTATATATCTTTAAAAATCGGTGTAAAAAGTGTGACACATGTTGTCATGTCCTTTGACATGAATTGTCATTGATATGGTTATATTGATAAATTTACTGTTTACACATTTTTGAATTTTTTGAAAAACTAAGGCTTTTCTACCTCAGGCATAAATTACCTTAGCTGTATTAGGCAAAACTTTTAGGAATTTTGGTCCTCAATGCTCTTCAACTTCTTACTTTATTTGGCCTTTTTAACTTTTTTGGATTCGAGCGTCCCTAATGAGTCTTTTGTAGACAAAACGCGCGTCTGGCGTTTATACTAAATTATTTAGTCCTGGTATCTATGATGAGTTTATTTACAACCACTGGGTTGATGCCACTACTGGTAGAGATATTCCCCGAGGGTATCACTAGCCCAGTAGTCAGCACTTTTTGTGCTGACATGAATTGTATTGATATGGTTATATTGATAAATTTACTGTTTACACATTTTTGAATTTTTTGAAAAACTAAGGCTTTTCTACCTCAGGCATAGATAACCTTAGCTGTATTTGGCAAAACTGTTAGAAATTTTGGTACTCAATGCTTTTCAACTTCGTACTTTATTTGGCATTTTTAGCTTTTTTGGATTCGAGCGTCACTGATGAGTCTTTTGTAGATGAAACGCGCGTCTGGCGTGTATACTAAATTATTTAGTCCTGGTATCTATGATGAGTTTATTTACAACCACTGGGTCGATGCCACTGCTGGGGGAGATTTATTTCCCCGAGGGTATCACTAGTCCAGTAGTCAGCACTTTTTGTGCTGACATGAATTTTGGTACTTAATGCTCTTCAACTTCGTACTTTATTTGGCCTTTTTAACTTTTTTAGATTCGAGAAACGCACGTCTGGCGTATATACTTAATTATTTAGTCCTGGTATCTATGATGAATTATTGTTAAACTTACACGGAATAATACAGTTTCAAAAGACAATAAAATTAAAGCATTTTTGTGACTCTACGAACAACGGTTACCATGGCAACAGGACAAGAAGTTGGAAAATTCAAGTTTTTGCATTGTTCTGATGTGCATGAGTTACTAACTAACAGACAAAAAGAGATCAAATACCATGATTTCAGAGCTACAACACATGGCTTCTATGTAAATGTAAACAAATTTGTATTATGTTACATTGTAATGTAGCATATATAAGCATTACTGTTGTCAAAAATGAGCAAAATAGACAAGTCAGAAGTTTGCGAAAATCTCCCTACTTTTTTTTCAATTATCGATTCATAGATAACAGTTATGCAAGTAAATGGATTAAAAAAGTGTCAAGACTTTGTCACCCTGTAAATTAATGATTTAAATTTGGTGAAGCATAATAATAATACATTATATATTTTCAGTTGTCATAGTTACCTAACCAAAAAATGATAAAATCATAACTTTTTCAAAGGTTTCCTTATTTTCAATGCCTCAATAATTGAGCAAACATATAGACTGTTATGTTTAAAAATATGTATATAGTTTACTCCTCTGATTCAGTCAAATACTGATTGATAGTCATATCACAATTTGAGTTCACTTTGTTCTCATTCAAAATTGTCAATCCTTCCTTATTGAATACTACAGGTTGCTACCAGTCAGATATATCCTATTACTATTAGTGGCATTAGTGAAAAAAAATGCCAGTTATTTTGCTCGCTTAATTTAAAATGTCACATCTTCACATATTGTATCCCTGGAATAGGTTTGATCCACTGACAGCTGCTACCTCAGTGATGTTACTATTTCTTGAAGGACGTCTTGTTTGAAAATCAAAATCTAAACAGTGATCTATATATATACACTTATATATCATGTACTGTAATATATATACTGTAATATATATATTATAAAGAATATGAGGAGGAATTTTCTGAATGTCACAAGCACTAAAGCAAGCGTGTACTTCAATTTCAATATCATATGTTGTTCCTTCTTTAACCTTTGAACTACAAATGTACATGGGGCCTCTTTCTATTGTTTTTATTTCTATTCTTCTCTCTTAAATTCTGTGTTTTCTGGTTATCTCTTTGCCTCTCCAATTTCTTATTCACTTTCCCAAACTTTCAGCGTAAATTTTCCTGGGGAACGTTCTGATGCTGCATTTACCTGAAATTTTAATTTATTTATCATTAATGAAAAGGTGTTAAGTACAGCTCTTTGTAAGAACCAGGCAGAGTGCGATACATGATGGTTTCAGATTTTATCTATAATTGGCCTAGTAGAAGCAGTAAATGAATATTGCTCAAACAAAAAATTTAAGTGGGAAAATATGAGTGGTTGTCATGGTAACGGACACTCTATTTTTTGGTCGTTAAGCTTGGTAAAATCTTTCAAAAAACAGCTAAATCACCACAATTCAGAGCCTGATTATGAATAGAATCATGCATTTTTCATTAATGTTCAAATCTAACATTGATAGAACTTGGTTTAAGCTTCATTTTAGTGAAGATTGCATGTCAACCAAATTTGTAATTTTTTTGAAAATTTTTGCAAAAAAATGCATATTTTCAACATTTTTGAAATTGGGATTTTTCCGAAATTAACAAATTTTCACCGGTGTTTTTCAAAAAAGTGCAAATGTATACAGAATAGTTAGCACTGTAGTTATGAAGTTTGGATACTACTTTACCAAATTGAATAGAAAAATGCGTGGGATTTTCTTCAGTTTTATAACCATAGCAACCAATTTTTTCCTTGGAAACGGAGTTTTATTTGTAGAATGTTGCAGTTTAAGAGCTTAAATGTCTTGGATTTTTTCATAACCGATAAGAAAATACATAAAAACTTTAAATTACTATCATCAAGTGTTGTTGACTTCAATTGTTACCACAGAAACAAATATTAACCATAGCAACATCCACTCTGAAACTGCATAAATAGAAATTTATGTAAAAAATACTTAAATAGAGGGTGTTTATTTTCAAATTGGAACATGACTGCATGCTTTGCTTCACTCACAGTCTTGTTTGGTTTTTTTCCTTCAGATTTTTCAATAAATGTAATATATAATGTAATATTGAAGTTAGAAGGTAAAAAAAAAAGGGGGGGGGGGGGGGGGGTAGGTTCATTTTTTTAAAGATATCATACATGAAGATTTTTGAAAAGATAACGTTTGGTCAGCGAGCCTGATTATAAATAGAATCATTTTTTTTTTCTCTCAGAAATTTCTTATATAACATCGATATAACTTGGTTTTAGCTTCAGAGCTAAATTAAGGTACATTGTAGTTGTCATGTTTTGGGATTTTTGTCAGATTTTGGTAAACCTCAAGTTTTATTCATTTGAATGCCTAAAGAATAAATTTGTAAGGGTTCTGCGAAACCCAGTGTCTTGGCTACTTTTGCTGTAAATCGCAGGCTCAACAGAAATGAGGAAAAAAATCGGTAAAAATATTCCTTTTGATACTATCTTTTGATTGTAAGAAGCTTCTGTCCAAGTTTGGTAAAAATCCAGGATAGTTTATGAATCTAATAAATGTTTTAAAAACTTTTACTGCAGACTGTATGTCATGTTAACTGGAAGTCCATTTAAAAGTAAAATACGGAAAAAATGGATTTATCTTTTTACAAAATTTACTTCTTGATACTATCTTATGATCATAAATAAGCTTCTGTCCAAGTTTGGTACAAACCCAGCATGCCCAGGATAGTTTGAGAAAGTTATTAAAATTCTAAAAACTTTAACCACAGAGTAAATGTAATGTTTCCCCGCAGAAAAAAATAAGTCCATTTATAAGTAAAATACGGAAAAAAATAGAATTTTATTTTTACAAAATTTACTTCTGGATACTATCTTATGATCATTGGTATCTTGTAGAGAGTTGTCTTATTAACAATTATACTACATCTTAAGATCAAATGGTCACTTTTAGAAATTTCTTTATAGTTAACCAACAACATTCAAACTTGATCTCTGTTTTGTGGTAATAAGCATTGTGTATACATGTTTCATAAGATTTGATTGAGGCAAACTATAATTGCAAAATAGAAACCAACTTTGTGACGACTAATGTACTGACGGACATGGATTAAACCTACTACAACGCCCCCTCCCCCTCCCAAATTGCGGCGCGGCCATACAAGTGTTTATTTTAGTTTTTGCCATTGTACCTTGAATTGATCAAATGTGTGCACAACGCGTCGAACATCGGAAATTTATTCTTTTTTTACACATGGGACACTAAAGTCTTGTATTCATGAATGATTACAACTTGTTGGGACTAGAAAACATTGATAATTACAAAGAAACATAACATTGGTATGTACTGCGCTGTTTCTAGTGTTGCATTTAATTAAATAAGACCATGTGTGGAATTTGTCTTCAAATTATTACTGTTATTAATCTTGTATTTATGCAAATATTCTCAGCTTAGTGGTTTCATTCCAAATCTCGGGATTAATGCAGTCTTTTATAAAGGTTACAGAGACAGATACAGAAAATAGGGGCGTAATTCATGTAAAGGTTAAAAAAACGTTGAGAATAGCAAAATATTTTTTTTGAAATTTGAACCTAAAAGAAAATGCTCCGCAGGGAGCAGCTTTATACGACCGCAGAGTTCGAACCCTGAACATTGGGCAAGTATGGACACAACATTCAAGCTTGATACAGCTCTGAATTTGGATTGTGATTAAATAGTTGACACAACAAAGGTTTCTGACACATAATGAATGTGGTCTCAGAACTTAAACTTAAAAGCTTTAAATTTTAAATTGGACATTACCTATTATGGTCCAATATCCAAAATCAAAATACATGGTTAGATTCAGCATATCAAAGAACCCCAAGAATTCAATTTTTTATGAAATCAAATAAAGTTCAATTTTGGACCCTTTAGACCTCAATGTGGACCAATTTGATAACCGGTCCTAAACATCAAAAATCTAAATACATGATTAGATTAAGCATATATCAAAGAACCCCAAATATACAATTTTGTTGAAATCAAACAAAGTTTAATTTTGAACCCCAATTTGGACCAACTTGAAAACTGGGCCTATAATCAAAAATCTAAGTACATGTTTAGATTCAGCATATCAAAGAACAACAAGGATTCAATTTTTGTTGATATCAAACAAAGTTAAATTTTGGACCACAATTTGGACAAACTTGAAAACTGGGCCCATAATGAACAAGAGGCTCTCAAGAGCCTGAATCGCTCACCTTAAATGTTTTGCTTAAATTTTCTATCAATGATTATTTTGGGTTTCAATTTATATAAATGGTTCTTCAATTCTGTCATATCTTCTTCAAAAGCAAAAACAAGAGTGGACACACTGAAATGTCTCGTTTGTCTCGTGTTCATAATATAAGTTATGATGAAAGTATAAAAAAAAATTGTATACCCCAAGCATTACATTATTGCTGTTTACAGTTTATCTACATCTATAATAATATTCAAAATAATAACCAAAAACAGCAAAATTTCCTTCAAATTATCAATTCAGGGGCGGCAACCCAACAACGGGTAGTCCGATTCATCTGAAAATTTCAGGGCAGATAGATCTTGACCTGATAAACAATTTTACACCGTGTCAGATTTGCTCTAAATGCTTTGGTTTTTAGTTATAAGCTAAAAACTGCATTTTACCCCTATTTTCTATTTTTAGCCATGGCGGCCATCTTGGTTGGTTAGCCGGGTCACCAGACACAATTTTTAAACTAGATACCCTAATAATGATTTTTGCCATGTTTGGATAAATTTGGCCCAGTAGTTTCAGAGGAGAAGATTTTTGTAAAAGATAACTGAGATTTACGGAAAATGGTTAAAAATTGACTATAAAGGGCCATAACTCCTAAAGGGATCAACTGACCATTTCCGTCATGTTGACTTATTTGTAAATCTTACATTGCTGAACACTTTTGCTGTTTACAGTTTATCTCTATCTATAATAATATTCATGATAATAACCAAAAACAGCAAAATTTCCTTAAAATTACCAATTCAGGGACAGCAACCTAACAACGGGTTGTCCGATTCATCTGAAAATTTCAGGGCAGATAGATCTTGAGTTATAAGCTAAAAACTGAATTTTACCCATATGTTCTATTTTTAGCAATGGCGGCCATGTTTTTTTTTATGAAATGGGAATTAAAACACAAACTTTATTCTAGATACCCTAGGAATCAATCAGATGAAGTTTGGTTTGAATTGATTCAGTAGTTTCAGAGGAGAAGATCTTTGAAATAGTTTACGACGGACGGACGACGACGACGGACGGACGACGACGACGGACGGACGACGACGGACGCCAAGTGATGGCAAAAGCTCACATTTCCTTTATAGCTAAAAATCTAAGTACATGTTTAGATTCAGCATAATTATCAAAGAACCCCAAGGATTCAATTTTTGTTAAAATCAAACTTAGTTTAATTTTGGACCCTTTGGACCTTAATGTAGATCAATTTGAAAACGGGACCAAAAATTAAGAATCTACATAAACAGTTAGATTCGGCATATCAAAGAACCCCAAATATTCAATTTTTGATGAAATCAAACAAGTTTAATTTTGGACCCTTTGGGCCCCTTTTCTAAACCGTTTGGACCAAAACTCCCAAAATCAATCCCAACCTTCCTTTTATGGTCGTAAACCTTGTGTTTAAATTTCATAGATTTATATTTACTTATACTGAAGTTAGGGTACGAAAACCAAGAAAAATGCTTATTTGGGCCCCTCTTTGGCCCTTTATTCCTAAACTATTGGGACCTCAACTCCCAAAATCAATCCCAACCTTCCTTTTGTGGTCATAAACCTTGTGTTTAAGTTTTATTGATTTCTATTCACTTATAAATTTCTATTTTTGCAGTTTTTAAGTGGATGTTGCTATGGATAATATGTGTTTCCGTGGTAACAATTGAAGTCAATAACACTTGACATAGTAATTTAAACTTTGAGTTGGCTTTTATGTATTTTCTTATTGGTTATAAAACAATTCAGGACATTTAAGCTCTTAAACTGCAATATTCTGCAAATAAAAACTCTGTTTCCAAGGAAAAAATCGGTTGCTATGGTGATAAAACTAAAAAAAATCCCACGCATTTTTCTATTTAATTTGGTAAAGTAGTATCCAAACTTCATTACTACAGTGCTAACTATTCTGTACACATTTGCACTTTTTTTAAAAACACCTGAGAAAATTTGATAATTTCGAAAAAAATCACAATTTCAGAAATGTTGAAAATATGCATTTTTTCGCAAAATTTTTCAAAAAATATACAAACTTGGTTGACATGCAATCTTCACTAAAATGAAGCTTAAACCAAGTTGTATAAATGTTACATATGAACATTAATGAAAAATGCATGATTCTATTCATAATCAGGCTCTAAAATGTGGTGATTTAGCTGATTTTTTAATGATTTTACAATGCTTAACAACCCAAAAATAGTGTGTCCGTTACCATGGCAACCACTCATATTTTCACACTCAAAATTATTTTTTGAGCTTTTTTCATTTATTCCTTCTATTAGTCCAATTATAGATAAAATCTGGAACCCCCCATATATCACATGTATATGGCACTCTGCCTGGTTCTTATAAAGAGCTGTACTTAAATATAATATTATAGTGCAAAATTAATCCAATTATGCATTAAAACATCAGTTTAAAAAGGTTATATACCTGCCTAACAAAGACACTCATTAATCGTTTAACATCATAAAGTGATATATAGCATGTTTTGAAGTGATTGAAAATAATTAGGTCACCTGATGGGTATGCAATTTTATATTGCTTCTGCATATGATGTGTTCTTTTATATGTACAATCATTATGACAATTTGGAATGAATTAAAAGTGAAAATATATGGAGCATTATAGTGTCCAATACAAATGCAAATTCAAGGTATTTATTTTATAGATTTGACCTTGACCATTTACCTTAAATCAATACAGTTGAACTGTTCTTTTTGGTATAAAGTTACATATTCACCAAATGACCAAGTTTGTGATAAACATAATTACTACATCACATAGCTATCTCCATTGTGACACATAGGAACCAGCGGAAGTCATGATAATATACTTTATATTAAATTAATAAAATAAAGTACAATCAATAGTGTAAAATGTGAATCACTATGACCTTCTTTTGCCTGGAAGCTGAGTTACTAACTCGGACTCTGAGAGTCATCTGTGTACATCAGTTTTCATGATCTGACAAGAGCATTGCAAAGTATGGCATCCTTTCACTATAGAAGACTGTTGCTTCTACAGATTTCACAAGAGTGTATAGAATCTACAATGTCCACTTTGATCTTGATATTTGGGAATATCTTTTCTATTAATAAAGTTAAAGCCTAAATTCTTTAAATTTACCTGTATTACTTGCATAGGTCCAACCAGTATCACAAATATGCCATTCTGCAATAAAACTGACCTCAACCTAATGAAAAAAAGTAGTACCAAATGTAAAATTAAAGAACATGCAGTGTTCAAATAATATAGCTAAGACATATTACATTTAAAATTAACTGGAAACTCAGGCTGTTAACAATTAAATTTGTCATAATAATAAAAGGCTTTTAAAACCAATTTGGTTTCATTAAATTTGTTAAAATTATTCCTAAATATAGATTTCATTTAATAAATACAAATGTAAATAATTTTAGTTCAATATTTTTGTTGAAACAAATTATGTCATGATCTATACATGAAGGTCTATAAGTATACATGTATATAACACTGCTTTACCACAAAATTAATTTGAAAACTTGACCCGAAACTTGAAAAGTTATTACCAAGATCTGTTAATTCATTTTTATGACTGCTAGGGCAAATATGAATATAATTATGGTCCTCATTATACTTTATATCTACTTTGGAAATTATATAACTAAAGATAATTACCTTCCAACTTCTCATTATATTAACTATGTTTAAAACTGTTTCATCTCCTGAATTAATTTACAGGATTCTTTTGCTTTGAAACTGCAAATATTTTCTTTTGGGCAGCACTTCCCCTCAAATAATGCTTTTTACCCTCAAACCACATAAACCCCAGACCATAATAGAGGGGAATACCAGTATTGTTTACAGTTTAGAATAGTAACTATACTTGTACAAATAGATAAAAGATTATTGTAATTGACTCATATTATTCAAACAATTGTTAATTATATAAATAATTGCTAATAATTTTATCATATTTCTATATTTTATTTAATTCAAATAAGATAAAATAGAATGAAATAAAAGCTTTATTTTATTATCTGAGTTATCATTAATTAAAAAAATGTCAGGCAAATTATTACACTATAACACCGTAAATTTAGCATTTTCATGTAAGCCATAGTATATTTGTTACAGATATTTTAATACATGTATACTAAGATCATTTGTTGGACCTGATTTTAATCAAATTAACTTGTTTGTCTACATAAATGTTAAGGGTTGGTTGTTAAGGCACTTGATTCAGAACCATTGGCAATACAATTTGTATCAAATATATCTACTGGTACAAATACTCAAATATTAATACATGTATTAGACAAGCACTCCTACAGTAAGAGAGCTGTACATGTGCTATCTAAACAAGCTTGTAATCTATTTACATGATTAAGCTTAAGAGAAAGTCAACAGACTGAATACCTAAATATCAATATAGGAAGTGGGGGTTGCAGAAATGCCATCTGAAGAAGAAAATAAACAGTACCAATGCTGATGATACATAAGCTATAACAATGTATAACAGCATTAATGTCAATATAAAATTCACTAAAATATACTATCTTGACTATTGAGACTTGGAAAAAGAGAGCTGGAAGAAAACATAGAAGAAAGTAAAGTGTTTATTAAAATGCTGAAACAGTACAGTTCCCTTTTAAAAGAAAAAAATCATGAGAACATTTAAAACCTTCTTTAGTTACAATCACAGTTGACGTCAAATGGTGTACCATCAATGACATCATTCCATATTAAAATGTCATGTCATATGTTAATATCATTATGCATATATATATCTATATATCTATATATTTATAATCATGTTAAAACAATCTATGTAGACCCCATACCTCAAACATATTGAGACATTTAGTGTATCACTGCCAATTTTGAAGACTTTTCTATAATAGTGTTTTAAAGCACGGACATTTCCCAAAAAGAAATTTTAATACAAAACATATTTTACACATATGTTGTCTCTGCTCAAACTTTTTCCAAAAATATTAAGCGTAAATGGAAAACTAATACCATGTATGTCAATTGTGAGATGTTGTATTGTCACCTCATCAGTTACCTGGCTCCCTAAAACATACAGATTATCATACTGACATTGTTTCCAATAAAATTCAAACAAGTATGAACGACTAGAAAAATATTGAATCTGCTATTTTTGCAATTTCAATGGAAGAATAATTGCATTTCTAATACCTCTTTTTTAAAAACCATTTGATTATATAACTGCTGCTACTGTATCAAATAATTGCGATCGCAGCCATTTGTATCTGTGTGAGAAATTTTCAAACTGTCTAATTTGGAATAAAGATTGATTGACGGTTATCATCGCAATATTTGATGCAGTTTCAGTAATAAAAGATCGAAACATTGAAAGATAATAAATTGAATAGTATAGGAAATTTTCTATCAAACCAATTAATTTTGTTTTGCAAATTCGATTGTTGGTTTTCAGTTTGAATACTGGACAAGAGTGTTTAGGAAGTATTCCGTTTGATTTTGAGAATACTAATTGACCATTTACCTTTAATTCTAAATCGTTAAGAGTCAAATAAAAACATGAAATATAAGACCAAACACACAAGCGAAGCTAAATGACAACAGACCTACAAAATGAAAAAATGGTCATTAATAACTTTGTCTTGTGAAGTTGGAACCTGAGTTTCTAAATTTTTATTAATTTATCAAAGATGAATTTAAAAACAAAGTTTGATATAACCGAAGTACTGACTGCTAAATTGGTGATACTGTCCCGAGATCATAACGATTTCAATGTAAAGAAATGTTCATGTAAGCTAGCGTTAAGAAACAGTTTGATATAGATAATTTATAACATATTATATGTTTCGACAAATTTAAATTGTTTAGGACATCCACCTTTCGTAAAGTCTTGATCAATAACGTATGCATTAAGTTATGAAAGTAGTAATACGATAGCTTAAAAATACATAAATAAAATTTTCAAGGCAAAAAAGATTAAACAGAATCTCTAATTCGTGATGTACATCTACATAGGAAAAATCTCAATTTATTCCTAACATCATTTGGTCTGCATGTAATATAACCTTTAATATCTTCATAACTGACGAGTTGTTGTAATTATATGATCCAAGATCACGATTGACATTTGAAAAATACAGACATACAGACAAAGAATAGTGATTGAATATGTATTCGAGAAAATGTTTTCCAATAAAGTGCAAGAGATTTTCTATTTGTAAATATCCAAAAGGAGGATGTTGTTCATTGTACTGCTATTGATAGTGGTATTGCATTAAACCGATACTAGAGATTTTGTGGGAAATAAAGACTACCTAACAAATAGGATATAGGAAGATGTGGTATGAGCCAATGAGACAACTCTCTATCCAAATAACAATTTATAAAAGTGAAGCATTATAGGTCAATGTATGGTCTTCAGCACGCAGCCTTGGCTCACATTGAACAACAAGCTATAAAGGGTCCCAAAATTACTAGTGTAAAACCATTCTTTATTATTAAAAAATAGTCATTAACAACCCTTATAATATTAGTTTAAACATATTTATTTATAGTGGATTGGGAAACAAGTTTTACAACTTATATTAATCCCTTTCCACTTTGCGGGTGCGAGTGCTGCCTTGTAGCGGCATTAGCCTACTCTTTTTCGAAATCTACAAGGGTGTCTTTAACGTGCAAGAGATATGGCTCTCTCTTAACACGGGCCAGCCATTTATCGTCCCCGTCCGACGGACTATCATCGTTTCCTCAAGACCATACTCGCAAATGGTGTCAAGGGAGAGCCGAATATTGAGTTCCTGAAATTTTCATCCCAAACGGGAATCGAACCAGGAACCTTTGTGTTAGTAGTCCGATGCACTAACCACTACACCACGGCTCCCTTATAATATGCCAACTGTAGTGCTAAGTCACTTATGTCTAGTGCACCTTAGATGTTGTACTTCTAAAGGTCCATATTGGTACTTGTTTTGTGAAATTATTTATGTGAAATCACGACAAAATCTTTGTATCAGTGAAACCTCAATAACTTGTATTAATAAATTGCATTTCATTGCATATATATTGCTTTGTTATTGTCTGGATTGCATAACATGCAGACTTTATTCAAGGTTTGACAATTGTCTGTTGCATTGACGGAAAAAGCCTGTAACTTGTTTGGGTTTATCATCTCCTTCTGCTGTGAGAGAGGAACCCACGCGAACTTTAAAGTAAACAGTATATTTATTTTTTGGAATTGTCATACACATGACATTTTGAGAAAGTATTTCGGTTATCGAGCTTACTATATTGTCCAATAAGAGTGCATGTCATGCAACACGCCATAATGATGATTGCCTTTTGTCATTTTTTTACAATATACCAATCAAAAGTTGAGTTAAATATTGAAAAATCAACCGTTCATGAAAAGTACATACACCATCCTGAATCATGTTGTTCTGACTCGGATAAACAAGGAGTCGTATTTTGTTATACGTTATTTAAATGGGAAAAAAACACTGATGCATGGCTAAATAGGTCTCTAAGTTATAGTATGAAGTTTCAGGTATAATAAGCCATGTTTTCAAGGTTAAATAAAGTGATTTTGATTTAATGTCAAAACAGTATCTTACTTTAGTCTATCTTGTTTTGAGAGAGCATAAGATTGCCGGAAAGTTCGCCGAAATTCGGTTATTTTAAAAAGGGAAATATGCAATATATGATCTGCTTCTCAGTTTCATACAGTCTTGTTAAAATGCATAGCAAACAGTCAAGAAGGGTTCATCATCGTTCCATGACCTTTAGCGTGTACATCGTACCAACATTTCATATATACTTGCACTAGCTGTCAATAACTGCTCTCAGATCTGTACTTCACATATTGATATCGCAATGATATCGCATACGACGGGCATTATGCCCGCGTCACACTGTCCCGATTTTTACGCCGATGGCAACACGATTATGGAAATTTTCAAAATCGGGACTGATCGTATCCAGATCGGGCTATACGTAGTGCCATCTTTAACCATCGTAGAACCATCGGCCACTTTGTCTAGCCTTCGGGGACAACTTCGGGAAGGGTTCTAAATTTTTTAACATGTTAAAAAATCCCCGAAGGTACGTCCGATGTTGAGGGTTCGTATTGAGTTCGTATCACCATCCTCACCATCGTAATGTCACCGGGAATGCATCTTTGAACATCGTATTGCATTCGTGTTTCCATCGTTTCCATCAGGCAGTTTTAACATTACGATGTCTACATGAATGAATCACGAAGCTACCCGAAGGTCTTACGATGACAACACGACTTCGTGAAGACCTCGTAATCCCGTCGTGTTGCCATCGAATAAAAGTACGAAGGCGACAAGATGGAACTATGACGACAATAAATCCAGCTAAATGTAAGTTAATTTTCGCGCTAAAATACATTTAAAGTGCCATGCGCGATATGCACTGGTCAGTCTAATACGACAGTTAACAAAGACGTTAAAAAAACATGGAGCTCATATCATATGATTCTATGAGAACAAGAAAGGCGACAGCGTTGCTTCTATTAATTCAAATGGAACAAGAAGAGCAGCTATTACAGGTTCAGGATTTACTTTTAAAAGTAAAATATTATTTTTTGTCAATTTTTCATATCAAGTAACATAATGAAAATCATAAATGCGCCTCGTACATCAACACTGCAGGTACACGAATATAGGGAAACCAACTTTTTCATGTATCGTCTGAGTTGTTTTCACACGAATGTTTACTCCATAATCATTTTGTTTTCTATATGTCATATTTTGCCGCATTTGTTTCTTTCCCCATCCTTCCTTTTGTCTATATTATTATGATATTCTCCGTGAAAGAGCTTTTTTTGAATAAAAGGGATCAACGAACCCATTACCTTACCTTTAAGATAGATCAGTAAACATTAGCATAATTATGGGTGATTATTCAGACTAGTGCACACATTTTACAGTTCAAACAAGGCAATGCCGAGCGTGGCATCCCCTCGTATGTAACATATTGGGGACAAATATGGCTTCGGCATATAATTTAAATGCATCGTAAGCTGTACACGACGTCTTTTAGACATCGTATGGCCATCGCGCCATCATCGTAATCCATCGTGTAGCCTTCGTAATCCATCGTTTAGGCCTCGGCTGAGATATGAAGCTTAAATACCCGTCTTCGGTTAACCTTCGTATGTCCATCTTTTGCTACCGTATATATTTTGGCACCATCGTATAGACTTCGTTATTCATCGTACTTGCTTCGGTCACTTTTTGGTATTTTAACGAGATCGGGACCAACTTCGTACGAACTTAAAATTTTCGCATTCGGGTGTCCATCGTATATAAAAATCGGGACAGTGTGACGCGGGCATTAATAAATATTATACTCGATAAATGGTTGCAATACATAACTCTATAGTCCAATTATTATAAATGTATTCCTAGTTTGACACGAGAAACTTACAAAAGTTAAACACAAAACGAGTTATTTGAAAGTAATTACTTAGGATTATGAAAGATGTTATTCATTCGTATGATGTGTTTGAGCTTTTGGTTTTGCCGTCAGATTGCGGACAATCCAATTTGAATTTTTCTTTGAATTCGAAATTTCCTTGAATTTTGCTAAACATTGATGAGTAGCATATCAAACAATGTGTTAGATTGCAATGACAGCATTCAAACATTTGTGTAAATGTCAGTTTTTCTTTTAAAAGGGAGTAGTGAAGGCTTTTTATTAAATTGCTACTAGTATTTAATGAATGGCTATTATCTATTTTGAATTTATTGAACCATAAAACTAATTTTTGACTCTTCACATTGAATAATCCGCGAAGCGGATTATGTAAAATGTGAAGAGTCAAAAATTAGTTTTATGGTTCAATAAAATCAAAATAAATTATTGCCATTCATTATAAATAAATTTCTATCAAAACTAAGGCTCAAAGGACTTTTTATATTATTTATATTAACAATAACAACGTACACACATGTTGGCGTATGAATACACAACGTCAAAGTGGGCGTGTCGCCATCAAAATTGACAACATTGAAAATAAAAATAATAATTTTAACCAATCAGAAGACAGTTAAAACACAAAATTTATTTATAACAGCATAAAATATATTCAAAATCTCTTCATTCCAAGCTTTATAAATGTTTGTAATGAATCTAATCATAAGCATGTTTAGACATTTTAACCTAACGGTTAAACGGCAAGATACAATAAAATTGAGAATTGGAATGGGGAATGTGTCAAAGAGACAACAACCCGACCACATAACAGACATCAGCAGAAGGTCACCAATAGGTCTTAAATGTAGTGAGAAACTCAGCTGGCCCCTAAACAAATATATATACTAGTTCAGTGATAATGGACGTCATACTAAACTCTAAGTTATACACAAGAAACTAAAATTAAAAATTACAAGCATTTATAAGATATGATATAATTTCCTTAAAAACGTTGAAATACAATGTATATACTACCGTTGCCTTATTACAACAATAAATCACATATTTTCCAGAATTTCGTTTGAAACGACATATTTTTAATGGGAATCGCATCAACTCAATATTATGTATTATATCTTGTGAATTTCATAAAAAGTAAAATCACAAAAATACTGAACTTAGAGGAAAATCTATTCGGAAAGTCCATAATCACATGACAAAATCAAATAACAAAACGCATCAAAAACGAATGGACAAGAACTGTCATATTCCTGACTTAGTACAGGCATTTTTCAAATGTAGAAAATGGTGGATTAAACCTGGTATTATAGCGCTAACCCTCTCACTTTGATGACAGTCTCATCAAATTCCGTTATATTTACAGTGATGCGTTATTTAAAATAAACAGACACAATAAATAAAATAGTCAAAATATGGGTACATCAGTCATCATCGTATAATAGTTAGTAGTTTTAAAAGGAACAATTTAACAGATCACAAAAACATCTATCTTTTGTGATTTTACAAAATACCTTTAAATTATAGTGGCTTCTACTCAAACCTGAACAGAAGAAAGAGTTTTAATGTTTAATCTGTATTTTGTCATATTTTTGGTATACATAATAATTGTCTTTGTTTAGTTAACCGATGTGGTTTGCTATTTTATTTATCTTATTTATTTTATTTATTTTATTTATTTTATTTATTTTATTTATTTTATTTATTTTATTTATTTATTTTATTCATTTTATTTTATTTTATTTTATTTTATTTATTTAATTTATTTAATTTATTTATTTAATTTATTTAATTTATTTTATTTATTTAATTTATTTTATTTATCTATTTTATTTATATATATTATTTATTTCATTAATTTTATTTATTTTATTTCGACTGCAGGTTTGGAGTAAATACTCAATTCAATCTTGTCACAAATTTGTGTAAGGTCCACACACAGTGGCAAGATATGATTTAAATAGGGACTGACTTGTAGTTGCAGTGGAGCATAAGATTTAAGGTCATGAATTGATGTTTTTTGTCAGACTAATTTATGAGCTTACTACGTTAGGTTCAGATTTTCTTTTGTGGTGCTTTCAACGCTGTCATTCGAACTCATAACTATACAGTTGTGTATATCTTCAAGTTGCTACATTATTTAGAGTTTGCTATCATGAAATTCTTAATAGAGGGTTATTGCTTCCATTGAATATATTGAACCAAGAGTTCAAACTGGTGAAGTAGAAATCTTCCCTTTGAAAAGTTTACGAACACTTTCACTATATTGTTGCACGTCATAAAATATACGTTATACTAATGAAGACTGACATGTTCCAGATGTCATTACCACGATTTCGTCCTCTTTCCATCTAATGCAACATACCGAATTACACCATTCACCGAGTTTGTACAGGACTGCACGACGGGTGCAACATATGTAGCAGGATCTACTATAAGGTGAAACCACAATAATACTGCACTCCGAGGAAAATTCACAACGGAAAGTCCCTAATCAAATGGGAAAATTCACGTTCAAATACATCAAACAAATGAATAAAACCTGTCATATTCCTGACTTGATACATGCATTTTCTTCAGTAGAAGACATTTTCGTAACCCTTCTTCCTAGTTTTTATGAATGTATTGTGTTTAATAGTTTATTTCAAACCAATGTGAATACTCTTGTTTGTTTATTGATTGTTGTTTGTTTTTCGCCATTACATCATCAGTTTGGGTTCGATATATGGTTTTGAATATTCCTTTTGGTGTCGATTGCTGCTGTTTTAGAACGTTTTTTAATTTACTATGTCAAAGATATTGGTTTTAAAATGTTGGGTGATTTGTCCATGGCGCACGCTAGATCGATTATAATGGAATAAAATCACTTAAAACGTAACGGTGTCATTCTCATCCGTTAAAGTCGATTTGTATAATTTCTATCTACTTTTATGGATATATGGGGCTTTAAACGTCAAATTCCAAGCACATTTGTGCCTAAAGACATCACCAGCAAACTGCTTTGCAATGTCATTTTATTATTACTATTCAATGCACTTTTAAATACGTCAATTTTTCATTAAAAGAAATTTCAATAGTTCGTGAATTTTCTCGCGATCCTGACACAGCTGTTTAATGTTTTTTCAACTATTAATTCATTTTTTCTTGTTATGTTGTAAGTTTGTATGTACTATTTCAATGACAAATGTTCTTTTGCATTAAAAGGATTGCAACAAAGACATTATAATGTCTAGCTTTGGGTTGACTTCATAAAAGATGAACGTACAATTGATCTCTATGCACTTCAAAACAGTCCTAGAAAGTCCTGAATGATCAAGATGAATGTAGCACAGCAAAACATATAAAGTACATAATGTAGTTGCTCAACAACAGTACTGTTCTACTCTTGTCCGAACAAATAAGAATGATTGCACAAAAATAGGATGTGGTACGATTACCAATTAGACAACTATGTAAGATGACGTAGATATAAGCAACTATACAAACATTTAATCAAATAGAAAACTCTCTAAAATCAGTTTTTCTCACATTAATACTCTTTTATCAGAATTATAGCCTTAAAGAAATCACTTAGTATACTCTAAGTTTTTCTTTACTGTACATTTTATACCCCCTCCCATGTTTCAATTTTTTAAAGAATTTGAAAACAAGACTTAAATTATTGCCAGCTTTCCCTATTTGCATATTTTCTGATTTAAAATGCCTAGAACCTGTTTAAAACTGTTTTGATAGCATATTGAAAGCATCTCAGAATACTACAAATGTAATGTTTAGCAGTCAATCATTACACCATTCAAGATTATATAAAATATCCAATCCTGCCTCTATCTCCAGTCCACATCCTACTGTATGCCTATTTGTCAATTAAAGTTCACATTTTCTGCTTCAAATGGTCAATTTAGAATTATTGTAACAACAGTATCATCTGTAACCATATATCTGACACATTAAGCCACGAGCATCACTGAAGAGACATATATTGTCGAAATGCGCATCTGGTGCAACAAAATTGGTACCGTTGATTTTATTACTACCACTGGGTCGATGCCTCTGCTGGTGGACTATTAGTCCCCGAGGGTATCACCAGCCCAGTAGCCAGTACTTCGGTGCTGGCATGAAAATACGGATTTTTTGTGTTATTAAAATTTGCTGTTACAAAATATTAGAAATTATTATAAATTAAGGAATGTATCTCCCTCATGCAAAGCTCTGATTCCTTTCACGAATTTGGCTATACTTTTTTGACCTTTTGGATTATAGCTCTTCATCTTTTATATAAGCTTTGGATTTCAAATATTTTGGCCACGAGCATCACTGAAGAGACATATATTGTCGAAATGCGCATCTGGTGCAACAAAATTGGTACCGTTGATTTTATTAAGGCTAATGTATATATATACTAGAAGAGTTCAAAGCCATATTTGCAATAGTTGTATGTATGCAGATACCAGTTTGAGATATTAATTCACTTAAAATGTTATAGAGATGACTGCTAACATCTCATTTTTGCATAACTTCCAAGCATAGTTGTTGTTTTCAATATAAAGAATTTTAAAATCATAAAATCATAGCATTTACAAGTAACATTATTTGTTTTATGACCCAGGGGATAGGCAATTTTCTATGTTTTTTGCACCTTGGGCCTCAAGTTTCTTAAATGAGTCTGCCATTTCTAGCAATTTGGAATATTAAGTTCATATTTAGGGTAGAACACACTATTGTAAGTTTTGTTGAGATACTTTTGTATTTCTAGCTTGTATTGTTTATGCCGTGGTGACAAAAAACAGATTTAGGTGTTACGGCTTACTTTTGGGTTATCGACAGGACACAAACACTCCATAAACAATACTAATGTAGGATCTATGAGTTTTAATGACTGCGAAGAGTAAATATAAACACTTCTTAATAATTCAACTTACATATATGCAAATATTATAAATTAATTTTGTATTCAGGACTTTAAGTAAACTATGCACACTTTAAACTGTGAATTTATGATAAGTCATCATATTTAAGGCCCAGGATTCTATCAATCTTTATGAAATATTTATAAAACTTCATATTTGAGTTAATTTCTTTAAAATCTGTGACATAAAGCAATTTGGTTAAATTCTGAATGTTCTCTTTTTCACCCTACATAGGTTACATTTCTGTAAAAATTGACAATGCAGTTTCCCATAGGAACTCCTTTTACGGCTAAAAATGTACCACTTTTACTATGAAGTTTTGAATAAAATATTATCCTAGAATTGAAAGTTCATATGCACTACCATTTTTTTCAAAGGTCAAAATATAGGGCTGTGCGGCATATTTTCAACGTTTAAATGCCCTGAACTTCTCACAGTTTTAACTAACACTAATTTTCTTAACTACCCCTACCTCGAATAAAAGGTTACCACAGATTTCAATATAAACAAATTGCACATGTATGTTTACTGGTAACATTCCAAAGTTATGTCTCTATGAGATGGAACACAGAGATCATACCGGGGAACCAGTATGTAAACAAAATTAATTTTCTATGAATATTCTAAATCTCCCCAAAAGAGGCGTGGTTTGAAATCAGCTGTATTTACAAAGTGCAACCTATAGGTCACCATAAACAATCCTTCCCAAGTGAAGTGCCCTCCACGTATTACATTTTAAAAAGTAGTTTGAGTAAAAATCAAAACGTAAAGTTCCAATCAAAGAATAGCTAGATTAATCTAACTTGAAGGGCAAGTTTGCCTGAAAGAGTTGGGCCCTTTATTTCTTAAGGGAAAATTTTCAAATTAATATAGGAAGTCTGCCTTTCTTCAATTGATAAGTTTTGAAATGTGGTAATCTATTAAAAAAAAGAAAAAAAAAGCCGAACATTATGAAATCTTGATAATTTACGATTTATTTATGATTATATTATTTAAAACGTAATTGTTCTATTAACAGACTGCTTAATTTGTTCAGTACACAAAGCACATCGGAACACATTTTTCAACTCACACATGCCCTCATTAGCTATATATAATGCACAAAAATAACGACAGAAATGTATCAGAATAGATATACGATGGTTATTATAACCATCATCATCATGATAATAATGCTATCAAGGTCGGGAATGAAAAAACAATAACATAAACGCAAACAAAATGAAATGTATACCAAAAATGTACTTTAGTTGATAAATTCATCGTTTAGTATAATTGTTCATTTTCTTTTATATTTGATCATGTTTGCAGAACGAAAAAACAAACAAAAGAAAGTATTATAATGAAATAGAATAAACAATTAGACTAAAGGTTGGAGCTGTTTACTAAAGTACATTTCAGGAGAGAGAAAATATGCATTGAAAAAGGGAAAGGAAACAAATAAAAAGAAGCCCTCGCAGAAACATCTTTTGGGATCAATTACTGTCAAAAGTAAGATATTTTTTTGCGGAAACGTCATTTTTTTTTCTGGAAAAGTAATGCCAATTTGCGGAAACGTAAAACGCCAATCGTAAGGAGTATAAACTATAGACTGGCTTGTAAATGTATGTGAAAATATTTAAAATTATTTGTTCATGTTATTAGCTCTAAGTTGAATTTAACATGAAAACAACTCATTTGTCAATATCACTATATGCCTAGCTATGTTAAAATGATCATAGATCATGACATGGACAATGTATTTCAATATGATATTAACTTAACTTTTAACATTCGAATCGGAACTATATACATGTAGTTTATTATATGTCCGAATGGCAGTCATTTTGAAATGATGAAGCACCATACAACGGTCTAAAACAACAACAGTCAACAAATACATATTTTAAATACGTTTTCAACTAACTCAGGTAGGATAGTTTACCGTATACTAACTTTGTGATCAGGTCTTTTTTGTCATATAGCTCCTAAAATTGCATCCTATTTTCTCAACCCTGATTTCAATTGTTTAGTTGTAAGTATTCCTGAACTAGAAGTATGCTACACTTATGCAAATATGTATTAAGACACAATGTAAAACTATAAATACTGATTTCAAAGAAATGTCTTGATCTGGACAATGCTATTTGGTAGATGATTAAATCTTTTTTTGTATTCTTAATTCCAAAAAGTACCCTATTAATATAGTGTATCTTCTGCTTCGCCGATATGACTATATCAATAATAATAGTTCATATCAGCATATGGATGCTGACTTAATACACTCGTCGGGACAAACCGTCCAATAACAGTGGCATCGATAGAGGGGTTGTCAACACTCATTTAAAAACCTACCTGAGTTATTCTGTATGCCATAGTGTTATATAATGTTATGGTGTACATAAGACTCTCCAGTGTCGCTCAAATGAAAGGTGTTTTTAAAAGCACTAAACAAATACGAAATTGACGACCATTGATGACCAAATTCCAAAAAGTTCTACTAATTTTAGAGTGTCATCAATGCCTGGAAGTAGTGAAAAATTAGTTTAACAATCTCTTACTGTTTTTTTTTTACAAGATACGTTTCATCTACATAAGTCTTACCAGGACTTTAAGAATTAGAATGTGTTGTAGATTAGTTTAACAATCTCTAACTGTTTTTTTTTTACAAGATACGTTTCATCTACATAAGTCTTACCAGGACTAGAAGAATAAGAATATGTTGTAGATTAAGTGTTATTCATATGAAACTAACCCTGAGGCATTATATATCTATTACTGTTAATTAGATTTGAACAGTATTACTAAATGCTGTAAATCTGACATTAGTGCACCATCAGATAAAGGATCTTACTTTCCCTCCAAGTAACATTCATAGTTTGTTTCTAGTTATTGTATGCTACTCAAAGGATAGCGAGACAAATACACTGCTTGCGCTAAGACTTATTGTTATAAACCATTGTAAGTAAAATAGAAAATTGAAATAATTGATTAAAATGTATCGAGTTGCCCCAACTGTACTACTAAGATATTAAATTCATTGAAATCAAGATATTCGTGAATATTCTAACTGTTTTAACCGACATTTAACTCCCAATAAAAATACGGCCAGTATACAATTAAAAGTCCAATACGTTTAAAAAGCATTTCCATTAATTTAACTGAAGTGATCTGAAAAGCAAGCTACAACGCAAGCTGCAACACTGTAGCATTCCCACTATTGTTTAATAAAATATCGTCATTTGATCTTAATGCATCAGCAATTCGTTGTTATTCAGGTTGGGTTGGCTGATCCGACATTTCTACTCGATCAGTGGCCCCTCTCTGTTTATCTCCTACTCTACCATCACACCCACGGGTTTTGGTAGATGTTGGTGGCATACCCGTGTTGTTTTCAATAATTCTACGTATCAATGACAAATTGAAGAAATGGAACAGTATTTATATTGAACATGATGTTGATGTTATTGCTGAGAGCGTAGTTAGATCGCGGAATGAACGTGGTAAGATCGTAGAATGATCGTGCAAGAGTGTGCTATAATCGCAGAAGAAGTGTGATTAGATCGTGTTGCATTCGGATAAATCGTGGTATGGTCGTAGTGAGAACGTAAGGAGCGTAGTAAGATCGTGATTATCTACGTTGTAGTGGCGTAATAAAGACGTAGTAGCTTCGTGAAAACAATCTACATTTTTATGCCGCTCATACCGCGACCTCATTACGATCTGAATTTATTTTAGAGTGCGGTGAGCGTGATGCAATCTTGGTCTAGTGTGTCTGGAGCATTACAAACTGCCAAAAATTAATACACCGCAAAGTAACGAATTTACGTCGAAACTAAGAAGTGAAATATCAGAGACAATAACAACTTCACATATCATTTCAGATATGCATGAGTTTTGTTAAGATATATTGAATAGATTTTTTAAATCAGATCAATGGTCTTCGTAATCATGTAAACAAAAAGCTTAGGTTCCGGAAGTCCGTTAATTACAGGCTTACATCCATGAATATTTTTACTACTAATTGCAACCTTTCTGTTAATTCATTCATGGAATGAAAATATTGGACATACTAATATGTTTGATAACAATGTTATTATATATGTCAACTATTTGGACTTGATGATTATGAAAGGAAAACGTGTTTGGTTGGTCAACAAGTAATAGCTTTTCTAAAAAGCTTGCCGTATTTTAGCTGATTATATTGAGATCAGTGGTTTGTGAGTAGTTTATTTTTATTGGAATATTGCACTTCAAGCAATATGAAAACATAGCGCTTTTTGTCTACTAATTTGTCATTTTTGTTGTATTATTGGTGGACCCGTGTTATAATGGAAGGAGACTTAATAAAATTGAGAATGGAAATGGGGAATGTATTATAATAAAATGTATTCTGTGTCTATAATCAACTTGATAAAAATAGCATATAACCTACACATTCTTTTGAGGATTACTACTTGACAAAATGGACAACAACAGAAGGCATCCAGAGGGGGACGTAAAGTGTGTACGCCCCATCCCCCCCCCCTTTTTGCTCGTTTTTTTTTTTTTTGGTGAACTTTGCCATTTCCTGTGTACTCTATTATTTAATTTTTATCCGACAATTCTTTACTTATAGAGATATTTTTCGCTGGAATTTACTGATTGTCAAAGTCATGTGATTCGCTATGGTGGAGTTGACCAGTGCTTCGAAAAATGTCGCTCAGTCATTTTGAAATTCAAATTACAGTAACACATTGCTTAACCCTTTAACATTCAAGGATTTTTTACCTTTTCTTCCCGAATAAAGGATATCTGTTTTCAATCAATTGCACATTTCGATAAAAAGCTCACTCAAAGGACAAGTTAGACTCATCTGATAGATAATTGACCAAGGTTTCAGGAAAACTTGATTTAAGGAAAATAATTTCTTACGTTGGTCACGTGATATCCCTCAAAAGTCACGTGACATGCTGAATTAAAGTGACAAAAATGTACAATTCAAGCGGAAAAGCGGTTTTACAGACATTTAGTGACAAAAATAGAACATAGTTTTAGTGTTAAATTAATGCAAGAAGACTTTCGGAAACGTTATCGGTGAAAACTTTATACAGAAAGATGCAAAACTTGTCTGATTGGTAGAAATATCAAGACTCGAAACACCGAAAAATAGTGGATTTTTTTGAGAATTTTTGTCATAGTCAAATAAATGGCCCAAGTTTATGTTAAAGATGTTCTATTCATAACTGCTTACAGAATAAGCCTTTAGGATAGAATTTTGAGTAAATATTGAATGAAAATCTGGTATTTTTGAGTGCCCAGGCTAAGAATGTAACAAAAACAGAGAGAGGGGAGAAAAAGGGGGGGGGATTTTTCTTTTTGATGTAAATCATGTATTTCAGTTGTCTTAATTGAAATTGAAAGTGTAACAAAAACAGAGAGAGGGGAGAAAAAGGGGGGGGATTTTTCTTTTTGATGTAAATCATGTATTTCAGTTGTCTTAATTGAAATTGAAAGTGTAACAAAAACAGAGAGAGGGGAGAGTTAAGTTACATTTAATATAGGAATTAATTTTTTCATCCTCCGGCAGTGAGGTTTGAACCCGCGATCATCCGGGTGTTAGACTGTGCATCTTTCCACTGAGCCACAGAAACCATTGGAAAACTTATGAAATTTAAGCATATAAGTCACCTTCTCTGTAAGACTAGAAATTAATGTTGGGAGAACATAATCAAACTTCGTTTTCTTAAGAAGCTATTTTTTGAAAATTATTATTTTTTGAAGCAAATTTGTAAGAAAGTTATTCAGAAATGTTCGTTTTTTCGTCTATATGTCACTATTTCTATACCTTAGCGATACGATATCCAACACCCTCATAACCAGACACTAAAGAAACAAAGATTTGTTATTGCTATTTCGACTTGGCTAACAATTTTTAACACATTTTGGATGTTCTCATCTCTTTTGCTATAAAAACTGACAAAACAAAACATGAAAATTCCTTGTAATTTGAGTTTGTTTCAGTGTTGATACTCTATGAATCAGATTTTTTGTATGTGTATGAGTTTTACTTACAGTTTTGATAGTATTCTTGTAAATGATCACGGCACAGTTATCAAAATTGTCATTTTAAAACAAAAAACAGCAACAATTTGTCTTGTGACATTTTGTGAAAATATTCTATTTAAAAATAGAAATAAAACAGTTTTCCCCCCAAAAAATCTTGTCAATATAGGGCAAATTGACATGATGCATTGCATTTTGTTGGTTTCAGACACCAAAAATCAAGTTGGTGGTATACTGATCTTCAATTTGAGCCCACAACCACATATGTACGTTAAAAATTGTCAACGATACAAAACTTCATGCAAACTACTCCGCCACAAATTTTGCTTATCGGTCAAATTGACCGGTAGGAACGCTAAAGGGTTAAGCTGAGGATTACAATCATGACACCTCCAAAGCGACATAGGATTGAACAAGAACGTATTGACTTCTATTTCACTTTTCCACCAAACAGGAAGTAATACTCTATAGACTATAACACTCTCATGAAAAAAGTTCCATGGCAATATTATTTACCTACGAAAACATGTTTAACCCCAAACGCCATTGTCATGATTGATATGGACTATATAAAATTGCTGTTTGGTGTGAACCAAGCTTTGCGTTGAAGACCAAACTACAACCTTTAATAGTTTACTTTTATAAATTGTGACTTGGATAGACAGTTGTCTTTGGTACTTACATGTATTTGAGATCCAGTAATATCTATCTACGAGATTGAGAACACATTTTTTTGTAATAAATTTAAAACATATTTAATTCTGTAATATCTGATAATATGTATCAGTTATTTGTGATTTTTCATTTGATGTGTATTCTCTGGTAATGTCAGTATCAGCATGATCAGTTGATTGGTTGTGAATTGAAAAATGGGACAGTTTGCAATTGTCATGAGCAGGTACACCACATGTGGATCTTCTTTCCCCTCTCATTTATAAAATTGTGCATGATATTTATCACAGAAACGCACCAGTATTTTGGTGAATGAAACACTTGTCATATTAAATTAAAGTCAGAGGTGGAGTTAGAGGATTTTTTGGGGGGCCTGGGCCACCCCTTTTTTTAGGAAAATTTTTGTTGTTTTTATAGGGAATCACTGAAGCATGACTGGAGTTGGCCCCTTCTTAGGCAGTCAGTGGGCTCCCGCTTATGAAAATTTCTGGATCCACCACTGAAAGTTTGAGTAAAGTTAGATAAGGATTTATGACAAATTATGTTGAAATTTGCACAGATAATGAATGAAAAATCTAGTAAATTAAAAAAAGGCACTATTATTAAAAGCTTTCCTTGCTTATTCACAAGGACATATCATATCCTCCATGCTATTCCGATCTGAGTTTTTATTTATACATGTACATACATGTAGTCTGGTGCTGTTTCAAGTAGTCTTTTTTTTCTGTTTCTTGAGAAGTATTTGTTTTACCTGTTCAGTCACTGTAAAGTGTTACAATTCATATTTAAACGCAACACATAAATAGTGACCAAAAAGGTATAGCTATCACATGAGAGAAGCTAGAAAAAAGTCAAATGTATACATTTTAAACATTTTTGTGGGACCATGAAAATGTGGTATATAGATAGATATGCATAGATAGACCACAGAACAAATAAGCAAACAAATTTAAAGGAGATGTACATGTAAGATGAATTATGACAAAAAAGAGCCATGGCCAGGGGCCCCAAATTTGACAGCATTTGGTGTTGAACAGGTAAAATGTTTGCAGTGACAATAAATATAGCCTTTGTTAGAGGTGACCCAGGTCGCCTTTCTCTAAATCAGCTATATTAAACATATTTCTGGGCCGGGTTGAAAAATAAATGAAAATGACTTTAAAAAAAGCTAATCGAAATACACCAAATTTGGGAAACATCTATTTAAATGTTTGAAATAATAAGAAAGATGACAAGAACTAAGCTTTTTCAGATAATATACAGACTATTGCAGTCAGCCTATAATAGACTCTTTGCCTCCTGAAATGTTTGCTTTTAAACTGTGCTATTTAATGATTTAAAATCAGTGTGATAGTTTTCATGAAGAACACTGAGCATACAGGTATTATGACAAGATAAATGTTGTGTTACATGTACATGTATCTACCCAAATGAGTAAAATATAAAAATTCTTGAGGCTTAAATTGAAATATTGTTTGTTTGCAGTTTACCGACCGACCCTTGAAAATCCTCCCGACTGTGAAAATTTTATTGCTTTAAATTTGAAGAAATTTTTTTTAATACTTCTATTGACGCGATCCGGAACTTTGGGTCCTTTCCGGAAATGATTTAAAGTCTGGGTCAATTACGCATTTCAAGTTCGGTTTTTCTTAGCTTCCCGTCAAGCGTTCATGTGACCATTTAATGATAAAGCACATGGAAATTGCTTTACAGGTATCCATGAAGTCACGGAGGAGTGCTTTACGCTGTCTTCTCGTGTCAATTTTAAGACAAATAACAAACAAAAAAGTTTATTTATAGTAAACTGTTTATACAGATTCAGGCACATGTAATGATGTGTGATGATATCATTGACGATGATGCAGCGGATATTCATAACTGGCACGATAACCATTCTGTCTCAAACAAATCGGGTACAGAATCTGTAGAGCCTGACTTTATGGAACCAATTTCAGTGGTTAAATAATTCGACAGCAGCTTAAAATATGGCATATTTTCTACAAATCGTTGTGAAGACGACAAAGATGAAACCACTCCTCCGTGACTTAAATCTTCATGGATATCTGTAAACACGTCTGTACGGAGAAATGGGCTCATTTGAAATGTTAATGGATATAGATCATGCCAAATCAATAAGAAGCAACCCTAACTACACAAAGATGAAGAGAAAATGAATGGTTAGCTGGAAAAATAAATATACTCTCTCTATATTAAATCTGTCTTCGATTGCAATGAGTATGCTCCTTTAGGATAAGGGGGGCTGCCCCACTCATTGCAATTATTCTCTTTCTTACAATATTAAATATACCCAAACTGTGTGAATTCAATTAAAACATGTCCTTAGGAGCTATGCTGCCAATTGTTTTTATGCATTAAAAACATTTCAGTACAGACCATTTACTTTTAATGGGGTGCTATGGATTTCACCCTAAACTTTAGATTTCTTTGGTTTTCATTAAAGCCTGGCAAAAATATAACCTTATCACATATAATCAAATATTGTTAGAAATATGAAAACAGTCGAATATCTTAATACTTTTTTTTCAAGTTGCCTTTTTTCAATTGAGGAAGATTCAATGGTTATTTTTTTTTATTAAAAATACACTCTTTAATACATTGTCTTATAAATCTTTAATATCTACATTTTTCTGATGAAAATACTCTACTCATGAAAACATTCTAGTCAAGAAGCATGCATGTCTGAATATATTTCTTTAACAGTTCTAGTCATAATGACATTCCTTGTTTATAAGTGTTCCAGTATTTAATAATTATACCATATTTTATGTCATAAATTGGATAATGACACTATGTTAAAGTTTCAGTTTTGGTTAAAAAGTTTTTTTTTATCTGAAAATGCCTGTTCATTTGATGTTGGTTTTCGGTTTTCAGCATGTCCAGTGTTTGTTGTTTTAAAATGTTTTTTTTTTCTTCACAAGAAACTTGGTTTAGTGTAACTGCTTGTTTTAACTGTATTTTGGCTGATAAAATAAAATATTTTTCCTACCTACCGACCCTTAAGTCTGAAGGTACAGTCGGAAAACTGCAAACAAACATATTTTTAAGGTTGGCCTGACTTCTAAAACCAGTGATTGATCTCCTGATTTATATCTCATCACTCTATGCAGATGCTGTGTGAAAAAAAAAATTGACTTACCAGTATGCTTCTATCCATTGAGTTGATTTATTATTAATTATTTTGCTTTGGATACACCTTATTGCTACAATATGTATATGTCTGCCATTACAAACTGTACATGCATGTACATCACATATATTCCATGTAAAATTTTGATGTTTTAATACAAAATATATGATGCCACAATGGAAAAGTACAGACCTTCTAAAATTCAAACTGACCATTATTCCGTGCGTTCATCGTGTATCGTGCGTGTTGCGTGCGTGCATCGTGCGTGTATCGTGCGTGTACCAATCGTGCGTTCATCATTCATCGTTCCGTGTATTTTCCGTGTAACGTGCGTGCATCGTGTATTCTTAATCGTGCATCGTGCGTGTATCGTGCGCTCATCAATCATTCATTCTCAACCGTGTATCGTGCGTGTATCGTGCGTTCATCAATCATTCATTCTTAATGCCCGCGTCACACTGTCCCGATTTTTATATACGATTGACACCCGAATGCGAAAATTGAAAGTTCGTACGAAGTTGGTCCCGATCTCGTTAAAATACCAAAAAGTGACCGAAGCAAGTGCGATAAATAACGAAGTCTATACGATGGTGCCGAAATTATATACGATAGCAAAAGATGAACATACGAAGGTTAACTGAAGACGGGTATTTAAGCTTCACATCTCAGCCGAAGCCTACACGACGGATCACGAAGGCTACACGATGGATTACGATGATGGCGCGATGGTCATACGATATCTAAAAGACGTAGTGTACAGCTTACGATGCATTTAAATTATATGCCGAAGGCATCACATGTTTTAAACAAGATAAATAAAGGTAAAATACATATATGAACATAATACAAGTATACAAACGATCTAAAATTGCGTTCTACCTGTTTTGAACTTTTTTATGATACGAACAGAATTTCGACAACATATCGTTTTTGTACAAGTCTGCCATTCATGGCGGGAAATCGATCTTTTTGTCTAATTCTTATAAAATTTAGTTTATTATCCCTTCGCCTACTACATGTAAGCTGCGTGTAGATAAATTTGTAATGGACACTCTAGAACCAAAATGCTCAAAACTTGGTATGGTGTTACTCGTTAAGAATATCTTTAGCTCTATTGACTTTAAAGTTCAAAGGTCAAGGTCACAGTGGCAGTTGTAATACAAGGCAAAATCACCCTTGTGTACACTCTAAGACCAATATGCTTCAAAAGATTTTAACCACATTTGGTATGACAAGAGGTAAATTTTTTAATCAGGTCAAGATTTATCTGCTCTGAAATTTTCAGATGAATAGGACAACTTGTTGGGTTGCTGCCCCTGAACTAGTAATTTTAAGGAAATTTTGCTGTTTTTGGTTATCATCTTGAATATTATTATAGATAGAAATAAACTGTAAACAGCAATAATTTTCAGCAAAGAAAGATTTACCAATAAGTTAACATGACTGGAATGGTCAATTCACCCCCTAAGGAGTTATTGTCCTATATAGTCAATTTTTAACAATTTTCATAAAATTTGTAAATTTTTACTTACATTTTCCACTGAAACTACTGGGCCAAGTTCATTATAGATAGAGATAATTGTAAGCAGCAAGAATGTCTAGTTAAGTAAGATGCACAAACACATCACCATCACAAAAACACAATTTTGTCATGAATCCATATGCTTCCTTTGTTAAATATTCACATAGACCAAGGTGAGCGACACAGGCTCTTTAGAGCCTCTAGTTAAAAAAATAAACATATCAAATATGCATATTCAATTTACCATTTTCTGCATGTGTCATATACAAATATAGTGTCCATATTTGTCCCCAATATGTTACATACGAGGGGATGCCATGCTCGGCATCGCCTTGTTTGAACTGTAAAAAGTGTGCACTAGTCTGAATAATCACCCATAATTATGCCCATGTTTACTGATCTATCTTGAAGGTAAGGTAATGGGTTCGTTTATCCCTTTTATTCAAAAAGAGCTCTTTCCAGGAGAATATTGTAAAAATGTATACAAAAGGAAGGATGTGGGGAAAGCAACAAATGCGGCAAAATATGACATATAGAATACAAAATGGTAATGGAGTAAACATTCGTGTGACAACAACTCAGACGTTACATAAAAAATCAGAATAATTTGTGAACGTCTTTCTTAACTGTCGTAACAGACTGACCAGTGCATATCGTGCATGGCACTTAAAATGTATTTTAGCGCGAAAATTAACTTACATTTAGCTAGATTTATTACCGTCGTAGTTCCATCTTGTCGCCTTCGTACTTTTATTCGATGGCAACACGACGGAATTACGAGTTCTTCATGAAGTCGTGTTGCCATCTTAAGACCTTTGGGTAGCTTCGTGATTCATTCGTGTAGACATCGTAGGGTCAAAACTGCCCGATGGAAACGATGGAAACACGAATGCAATGCGATGTTCAAAGATGCATTCCCGCTGACATTAAGATGGTGAGGATGGTGATACGAACTCAATACGAACCCTCAACATCGGACGCACCTTCGGGGATTTTTTAACATGTTAAAAAATTAAGAACCCCTCCCGAAATTGTCCCCGAAGGCTAGAAAAAGTGTCCGATGGTTCTACGATGGTTACAGATGGCACTACGAATAACCCCATCTGGATACGATCAGTCCCGATTTTGAAAATTTACATAATCGCGTTGTCATCGGCGTTAAAATCGGGAGAGTGTGACGCGGGCATAACCGTGTATCGTGCGTTCGTCAATCGTGTATAATTGTGTATATCAGATAAAATGTCCATTTGTCAAACGTTCATCTCTAATTGTATAACGTCCATACATTGCGGTTATTATATGATAGTCGGTTATAGAGCTCACCAAAGCTTATATTTTTTTCTCGCGGTTAAAGTATATATATTTGTTCCGACTTTAAATAAAACTTACAAATATTATACATTTTAATGAACATTTTAACCTATCATTATCAGATGGCGAAAGTTTTATATTTTTATTTAATAACGGCAATGTTGCTGGTTTAGTCGCCAAAACACAAACAATATTTTATTTAAAAGAAACTATACAAATCCTTGGTTGAACTATGCTAGATTATAATTCTTCGCTTATTTGGCCAATTCATATGCTACTAAGATATTTTCAAAGGAATTCCAAGTTAATAAGTAAGAATTTCAAGAAAACAAGTACACATTCTTTGACAATAAGTATACTTAATGTGTACCATATACGCTTCCATATTTAAGTTTTGATAAATATCATTATAAATATTTTGTCTTAGTTTCTGATGGTCACATGCATGTAATGTTATTCCATTGAGAAAATACAATGTACAAGATTGTCGGGTAAATGTGGATTGCGGATTAAAATGTTAAATGTCAAACTTGAATTAACAAATTAAACTGAGGTGAATTAACACGAATATGTATATCCTCTTCAAAAGTGTCTGAAATCTCTGTTCTGAATTTCATTTAAACTAAGCTAAATATGTTTTGTGGGAAATTGAATAAAAATAAACATTATATGAAGGCATTATTTAATTTTTAATTAAACAAATATAGGATCAGGCAAGTATATCATGTATCATCATATTCCTTAAGAAAGATTTTAAATTGAGGAACTTTTAAAACTTGAAATTGAATTTACAAGTTAAGATATAATCTTGGTTTTTTTTTTATAAAACAGTTTAAAATATGGTATTATTATAACAAGTCTTTATTTGAATGGAATAAACACTTTCACGGATTCATTTTTCTTTGTGTTCATGGTTGCCTATCAATGACACCGTTTTTAATGTACATTGTATGTCTAAAAGATTATTATCCGAAAAAATAATTCACAATAGTATGTTGTTAACTAGGTTGGTCCCCTCCGTAAAACATTCAGTATGCCTTCGGAATATACAAATATTAAGGTATTGTCAAGAATTTCAATAACGGCCGGGAAACAGACGTCTAAACACTGCTAAGAAGTCCTTAGTGCACTAAGGCCTTGACTATGCTACTAAGGACTAGAAGGAGTGCTGTTATATGTATTATTTTGATATATCATGTTAGAGAATGATATTTAATGCATAAATTTCAAATTTTACAGAAAAATATTCGTAAATAAACGAAATATTCAACATTATTTAGACACGTGCCGGTTTTTCTTTGATATGCCGAAATCAATGAACCGATTGACACGTGCCAATTAACATAGCAACTGATTAAACAATCACGATCTTTTTATTTTAAGTAATTTAAAACAATTGTATCGAAAATATTTATGCTTCAAATATTTATAATTAAATGTGTTGTTCTTTCTTAAAATGATAAAAAGGACAAATAATTTTGATGTTGTTTTATTTCTTTCCCAACAAAATTGTTTGCCATATGAGCACGACTTTGATGTGCGCTAACTTATAAGTAAGAGTGTGGTCAGCTTGTTAAAATGTTTATGTAAGATATACGAACTTCAAGACAAAAGGAATATATATATTTATAAGTGTTTTGTTTTTATTTTAATTCCGACAAAGATGCGTGCATATTCTGTACAAATGGTTTCAATAAAAATTGTAAATTCCGAAAACCATCATAAGAAACAACTATGTTAAGTTTCATGAAATGAATAAGCGGTTCTCAAGTTACAGCGCGACGTGTTAAAGCCCGGCGGACGGACGTACGCCGTACATTTGTATTATAAGTTATCTACGTTCATATCCGTAGATATGGATATTTTAACACCCTGAAGTACCCCAGTACACCATGAGGCGTAGCCGAAGGGTGTACAGGGTACTGAAGGGTGTTAAAATATCCATATCTACGGATATGAACGTAGATAACGAATTTATCCCCGGTCTTAGTCCGAATCGGGCGAGTTTTATGGAAATTCGGGTACAAAGTGTAACGCGAAAACAACGTTTTTTTCATTATCTAAAATTTTTTTATTGAAATTTGGAAATTTTACATATTTTTTACGGAGTGTAGGGTACTACCTTTGGTAGAACCCTACAGGTAGTCAAATATAAGACGTTTTTAATACGGAGAAAGAGAAACTGGATGGAGTCAAATTTGGCGCTCAATGTTGTGAGCGTTACGACATAGATGGTGTGACGTCAACGTGGGTAATTTGCATAGCTAGGTCAGTAGTCCCATTCCTTGAAAATGTGGCAGTCAAGTGATGCATTTAATGAAATGAGTGTAAATGATCGGCATAATAGGACAAAATCGTAAATGAATTAAATATTTAATTACAAACATCATGGATAATTTACAGAATTCAATATTTCACAAGGAGCAATCATGGAACTTAGGAAAACTTGCGTGAAGTTCCCCGGAATAATGGTTAGCAACGTCCGGGGATATGGGTTAGCAACACCCAGGGGCTATGGGTTTTGTAACGACGTGCGTTAACCAATCAAAATCCTAGATATATACTAAGCCGGGGATAAACTATAATACATACGGTCAAAATGTTGACGGGCGTATATTTTTTACGGGCGTATAAAAAAAGCGTATTGCGCCCGTATGTCAGAAGGAAATCTGATTTGTATGTTTTTTGTCGAGTCTTCGACTTTAGTCGAAAAGGCGAGACTAAGCGATCCTACATTCCCTCGGCTTCGGCGGCGGCGGCGGCGTCTACAAATATTCACTCTGTGCATGGTTAAAGTTTTTGAAATTTTAATAACCGTTTCTTAAACTATCTTGGATTTCTACCAAACTTGGACAGAAGCTTGTTTATGATCATAAGATAGTATCAAGAAGTTTTTAAACATTTATTAGATTCATAAACTGTTCTGGGTTTTTACCAAACTTGGTAATAAGTTTCTTCCAATGTAAAGATAGTATCAACAGGAATATTTTATTGATTTATTTCCTAATTTTTGTCGAGCCTGCGATTAACAGAAAGAATAGGCGAGACACTGGGTTCCGCGGAACCCTTACGAATTTTTTTTAACAAATTGTCTGTTTAACATATTGTATGAGATAATTTATGAAATAATGACTGTGGTATGTTCATTACTTACTGTTGAAGGTCGTGTGGTGACCTATGGGGAAAACTTCTGTGTCATTTTATTTCTTGCGATGAGTTGTCTCATCCCCAATCATACCACATCTTTTTCTTGTTATCAAAACTTCAACACGTACTTTCAAAAACTTAAAGAACGATTGTACGATCGTGTATTACCTCGTAACCGGCATGAACATGTTTAATTGTGGACAAGTATCATTTGCTAATCTGTAAAACACGTATTCAAAATGGCGACTAACTGGAAACCACAAAGTATACCAGAATTTGTGAAAACGCTCTACGAACAAGTCAAACTGACGACGGACGACGACGAAGTAATACCATTATACGAACGCAAAATGTGTATGCGGTCTTTTAAATACCGACATTAGATATATTGCTCTGTTGATAAATTTATTATTTACATGAAATATTTACAAAATACACTTGAGAAAATAATTCTTCGTTCTGGATTTTTTTAACAACTATTCATTTATTTTAAATATATAGTATCCAACCTTAATCGATCAACGTTAACAGAACAGATAGGAGGATCCCCGCGTAATCAGACCAGACAGAAGCTAGCGAACAATAGCTAGCGAACAATAAGCCAGCGAACAACAAACGACAAAACCACCATACAAGCATTTATAGTCAACACAATTAGAAAGAGTTCCCATCGTCGGGGAATATGAAGGCTTCCAAGAATGGAAAAGTGACATGTCTGACTCTGAACAGTTAGTAAACGGACTATCGACATCGACCGCTTGTTCTTGATATTTTAAAACTGCATTCATATACGTATACGTTTATGATAGTGATGAGCTTTTGTGTCTGACGAAAACTAAATTCCTGCATGGTTATATCTTGCCATACAGTACGTTTATATTGGTTTGGTAGGTGATCACTCAAAATCGTTATTTAAAAATCCTGTTTGTGAGATGTAGATTCACTTCAATACCGAAATTTCAGTTTATAACACGGTGAAGCTTTGAAGGTACATCACTCCCATTTTGTTTGGGTGTAAACCATCGATGTTTACAGCAATATCAGAGAATAAGATGATGATGGTAGAAAGAACTATGGGCGTCATGTGGCAAATATTACATGCAGATCGGACCATGAGTTGTCATTCTGTAATAAAAGATTTCCAATACAACCATATTGAGAAGGATTGTTTACATGCTATACTCTCGTACTAAAGTATGAAGGGGTTTTTGTGTCGTTCACCTAAGACACACATCTTTAACGATATTTAGAAAAAAAGACAGAACCAATTTAATGTCATTTTCCCTATTTTTTGATATAACTATAAGTCTTTAATATGGCACGAATACCCCTATTTAGCGGACAAACAGTTTATTCTTTTTTCTGTTATTGAATACCAAGAAAGAAAATAAATCCCGTGATGACGAATTCCTTCCTTTGTTAGAGAACAATCTTATTGAAATAGAAATCTGTGATTTTACTATGTCCATATAACTAAAGTTTGATGAACCAACTGATGAAAGCAAGTTAAATATCGACCTGTATTTAATTCAAAATGGTTCTCTTTTTCTTCTTTTGGTATACAATAGTCCATCGATATCCCATGATAGCATACTGTTGTCATGCGAGGACTAGTCTCTTTACAAAACTTTTAACCCAAATGAAACAACATGTATTTTACTTTCTTATGTTCAATCTAAAAAATGGCGGTATATAATTTTAAATTGCAACTATCTATAGTTCCGTAACGTTCTATCCAGGCGAATGGTTGACAAGTGCGTATATTTTTGTTAAATCTATATTTCTTTTTAATATGTTTCAAACTGTCCTTCACTTTTGACAACGAGACGAGTACTTACATTTTCTCAAATGTACCCTCGGAAAAAAATGTGTAAACAGATTTTTATTTTATCAAATCTTTTTTTTAAAATTATTTCGATTTTTATAAATAATGTTCTTTACACCAGAAATGTTATTTATAAACAAGCGTATGAGTTTTAGTAAAATTGACCAGTATATACATGTATCACTATCAGACACGCAAGACAGAGATGTATATTATACACCCGACAGGAAATCGCTTGAATACCTGGACGTGTCACCTCACAATACCTTTGGGAGTAATACCTTTAGCCATGCAGGTAATCAGACAAGGGAAGGTCCGAATTTATTAAAATAAGTTTATTACATAAAAAAATTATGAACAAATTAGATTTTCGAAAACAATTTTCACGGAACACTTATTTTTGTTCATTTATGACTTTGAACTATAACTTTTTAACCAATTCCCATATAAACAGTTAAAAACGACATGCAGACCTTGGTTACTTACAAAAAAAACCATTTTCCGTATCAAATTAGTAAGTCGGATAATACAACCGTACGATTGACAAGATATCCACTCGCAATTACGACTACATTAGGTTACTGCTTTGGTCTTTTATGGTTCAAAGACATATCGTGGCTAAAAACGGAAAAGATGGTCAAAGATGGTCAAATTGGCGGCACACAGAGTATTGATACTCTAATTTTAAAATCGATTATGATCTCTTGTCTAGCAGAATAGATTTAATATCAATGAATTTGAGCATTTTTATACAGAATGGACATAATATCAATTTTTGATTTTTTTTGCGGAGTTTCCCTTTAAGCAAATGGTTAAATCTCGAGGAAAAAATGCATCTTTTCCCGATATTTCACAGTTTGACGTCGCGCAAAATATAATTTACGGCAGCAATTTCAAATGTGTCAAAAAGAACGAATGCTTCAATTATTAAGTAAGAAAATTTCTGTCAAAAATCATTATATAGGAAACTTTTATTAAGGTCATATAATATGTGATAAGACTGATAATAAAATACTTTTTCAATGTCATGCAATAAGGTTTAAATGCAAAAAGTTTTTAGAAGAAAGAGTTTAATGTCTGCTTTTTAGATTAATTCTGCGAATAGTTTTTGTCTGCAAAAACATCAAACAGAGAGATAAAGAAATAAAATGGAGGATTGAAATGGAGAATGTGTCAAAGAGACAACAATCCGACCAAAGAGCAGAAAATGGTGCGTCTAAACACGACTAAGGACTCCTAAGTGCAATAATGAGTTATAATATGGTACTAAGGACTGAAAGGGGGGCTGTACAATGTACACATTTCTTATCTAGATAGATATTGATATATAATGCATATATTCAAATTCAATCAATAAAAGATCACAAATGATAATAGAACAATGCCTGTGCCAGTTTTCGTTAATTTTTCCGAAAATCACTGTACTATAAGGCACGTGTCAAATTACATAACTGATAACACTATCACCTTAAAAAATGAAAAAAAAATATTTGGATAAGAAAATTACCATGACATTTAGATATATTTACAATAAAAATATGCTTTAAATTTTTAAAATATCATTTAATATGCATCGGTTTATGATTAAATGAAAAAAAATAGAAAATTGTTAAGCTGTTTTTTTTTATTTCAGGAAGGAAAATAATGTTTGCATCAAGAAAAATAGCCCCTCCCCTATAAATGATCATTAATTTACCTAAGTGGGGGTTTTAATTTGGACACCGATCGCGAGGCCTGACTGCCATAAACAACAGATTACGAACAGCAAACAGTGGATACACCAATTGATATGTACAATGTATGAAAGACAACGACGGACACAAAATGATTGCACTGTAAAATTTCAACTACCATTAAGATCGATTTTTTTCAAATCTCCTTATCAAATTAGACCTGCATTTAAAAAAGACATGGGATATCTATTACCGTTTGGTTTCAAATTGGAATTAATAATTTAAATTGTATTTTCCCTAAGAGTTTTAGGTAAAACCCCGAGAATCTCACCTCCTAGAAATTTGAAGTGTCAGGATGTTTGGAAATATGTATGAATTTTCTTACATACTTGAAATTGTATAAAAGGAATAAAAACAAATTCAGTATGTTTACTGTACAAACAAACAACAGACACCAATTGTGTCAGTTATATTGTTTAATTCATTTTTACTGAGAGAAAAATTTGATTAATTGATTATTCAGTGGTTGTTTAAATGTCCAGTGGCAAAAGTTTCATGCATATTCAGGACGAAAAGTCCTTTCAGAAGTATATAATAAAGTATTTGGTATAACAAATGTTTAAATTATTTGGTAAATGTCATTTTCTTAGCTAGTTCTAATTAATTTGTACGAATCAAATTTTCTAACAAAATAATATCTTTTGCTCTAAATTAACATATACGATTCTACGGAAGCCGTAAGGGGACACACAAAAAATTAGAAAATATTTTTTTTTAATTCGAGATCACGATAAAACATTACCGTTTTACCGAGATCTCGATAAAAAATATATCGTTATCTCGATAAAACGAAATTGTTATATCGAGATCTCGGATTATTTAATCGTTATCTCGGATTATTAAATCGTTATCTCGATTTATTATATCGAGATCTTGGATTATTATATCGAGATCTCGGATTATTATATTGTTATCTCGGTTTAATATTTAGTTTCAATTTCTCGAGATAACGATATAATAATCCGAGATCTCGATATAAGAGTTTCGTTTTCTCGAGATAACGATATAATAATCAGAGATCTCGATATAACAGTTGCGTTTTCTCGAGAAAACGAAACTGTTATATCGAGATCTCGGATTATTGAATCGTTATCTCGGTTTAATATATCGAGATCTCGATAAAAAATGAATCGTTATCTCGAGAAAACGAAACTGTTATATCGAGATCTCGGATTATTATATCGTTATCTCGAGAAAACGAAACTCTTATATCGAGATCTCGGATTATTATATCGTTATCTCGATTTATTAACTCGAGATCTCGGATTATTATATTGTTATCTCGATTTATTAAAACGAGATCTCGGATTATTAAATCGTTATCTCGGTTAAATATATCGAGATCTCGATAAAAATATATCGTTATCTCAATAAAACGAAACTGTATTTCTGAATTCGTCATTTTGTTGTTATCTAACAAATACTCAAATTAATATCAGAAAAAAATGCAAAGCATTCTTTAATTTAACTTAATTCATTCATTTATTTAGTTTCAGAGAATAAACTAGTGGATTTTTAACCGAAATTCCTTTGTACAATGTATGGACGACCTGAATACAAAAACATATATAAATAAGTATTAAAATACTCAACGTATTCTTTATTTTTATTTTCACGTTACCTTTGTTGTTAATAGACCTTATTTGAAAGCCTATCATTAATAGAGGAACAAAAGTTATATAGTCGATATGTTCCGCAACGCATATTAGAGAAGTATTGAAGGACCTAAAAATAGAAATACAGCTGAACATTATGAAAAAGCTTATTTTAAATAATGGAATGAACTTCAGCGACCCGTCAGCCACAAATTAAGGAAAACTGTATACACCATTTGAAAGCTTATTAAAAGAGGAACAAAATGATAAAAATAGTATGTGCCGCAATGACAGTTAGAGAGGTTACTGAGGACCTAAATGCCAAAATACACGTGAATATTAAGAAATGGCCAATTTTGAATAATGGAATGGATGTTTGGAATATTGGAATAGACTGTCACGACCCTTCAACCCCTAATTCCAAATATACAGTATACCTAATTCGAAAGCTTATTAATATACCATTGTATCCCTCTTTCTATAAGCTTTCAAGTAGTGTATAAAGGGGTCGAAGGATCTGTGTTACTCCTCTAATAAGCGTTGCGGAACATATTGACTATATGTCTTTTGTTTTCTATAAATAAGCTATATAAGGTATAGGGTATGTATGTAATTAGGGGCTGAAGGATTGCAGCAGTCCATTCCATTTTTCAAAATATCGATTCCATTATTCAAAATAAGCTATTTCTTAATGTTCACGCGTATTTCGACATGTAGGTTCTATGTCAATCCTCTAATATGCGTGGTGGAACAGATTGACTATCTGTCTTTTGTTCTCTATAAATAAGCTTTTGAATGAGGTATAAGGTATGTATGTAATAAGGGATTAAAGGATCGCAGCAGTCCATTCTATTATTCAAAATATCCCTTCCGTTATTCAAAATTGGCTACATATTTCTTAACGTTCACGCGTATTTAGGCATTTAGGTCCTCCGTAACCCACCCTCATGGTCATTGCGGCACATATTATTTATAACCATTTCGTTTCTCTATTAATAAGCTTTCAAATGGTCTATAAATTTTTCCTTAATTATGGGCTGACGGGTCGCAGAAGTTCACTCCATTATTCAAAATAAGCTATTTTATGATGTTCACCCGTATTTCTATTTTTAGGTCCTTGGTTACTCCTCTAATATGCGTTGCAGGACATATTGACTATATTCCTTTTGTTTCTCTATTAATAAGCTTTCGAATAAGGTTTAATGTATATCTGTATAGGGTCTGAAGGGTCGCAACAGTCCATTCCATTATTCAAAATATCCCATTCATTATTCAAAATTGGCTATTTTCATAATTTTCACGCTTATTTTGGCATGTAGGTCTTCTGTAACCCCTCTAATGGTCATTGCTAAAAAATGGACATGTTATATCTATAAATATGGCATGAAGAACATCAAAGGTACTGTGAAAATAAAAAATTGTAACGTTGAGTATTTTAATATATTTATATGTTTTGGTAGTCAGGTTTTCCATATATTTAACCAAGGAATTTTTGTTAATAATAGCTAGGGAAATCCACTAGTTTATTCTCCGAAACTAAATAAATGAAGGAATTAAATTAAAATTTTTAAAGAGTGCTTTGAACTTTTGTTTCTGATATTAATTTGAATATTTGTAAGATAACATCAGAATGACGAATTCAGAAATACAGATTCATTTTATCGAGATAACGATATATTTTAATCGAGATCTCGATATATTTAACCGAGATAACGATTTAATAATCCGAGATCTCGTTTTAATAAATCGAGATAACGATATAATAATCCGAGATCTCGATATAACAGTTTCGTTTTCTCGAGATAACGATATATTTTATATCGAGATCTCGATATATAAACCGAGATAACGATTTAATAATACGAGATCTCGATATAACAGTTTCGTTTTCTCGAGATAACGATATATTTTTTATCGAGATCTCGGTAAAACGGTAATGTTTTATCGTGATCTCGAATTAAAAAAAATATTTTCTAATGTTTTGTGTGTCCCCTTACGGCTTCCGTACGATTCTGATAACAATGGATAATATAAGGAACATTTTTTTTTTTTAGATATATACATACATGTATAAACCGTCAAAGAGAAAAATTATATAACATGAAAATAAAAAAACATAGATCATCAATTTATTGCAATCAGTTATATCAAACATTTAGTTGAAATAATTTCTAGAACCAGTCACTGTCTCTAGATATAATGCGTCGGACATTGTATGCATATAAATGAAATTAAGATTTTAACTGTATGAAATAAAATTAGTTTAGGGTTTCGCGGAACACAATGTCTCGCCTTCTTTTGCCGCTTCTGTCTAAGTTCAGAAATATTTCCGGTGCATATAAAATAGCCGACTTTAATTTAGTTATTTGAATCTGAGCTAGCTACAAGTATTGCCTTTAATTACAATGCATATAAATTTTAAATACTATTCTAAATATAAAAGCTTTGAGAATCGTGTAAAAAGCGTTCGTTGTTCATTCGTCAATGAATCATTCAACGTGCGTGTATCGTGCGTGCGTGTATCGTGTATTTATCATTCATCGTGCATCGTGCGTGTATCGTGCGTTCATCATTCATCATTCATTTTGCGTTAATCCTCCGTGTAACGCTCATCGCTCATCGTGCGTGTATCGTGTATCGTGCGTGTACCGTGCGTGTATCGTGCATTCACCGTGCGTGTATCGTGCGTGCGTGTATCGTGCGTGTGGTCAGTTTGAATTTTAGAAGGTCTGTAATTGTTGTATGACGTTAATGGTTAAAATGGGACAGATTCTCAGGTCAGCTGGGACAATAAGGGGGGGGGGGGGGCTGGGGGAGGGGGCGACTTCTCCAGTCATGCTTCAGTGATTTCCTACATAATCAACCAAATAGTAATGTTCATCACGAAAAAATATACTAAGTGTAAGACCTGATGATGTGAATAAATTGAAATCAGACATATCAAATGAAGTTTTCAGTGCTTTTGATATATCAATGGGCAATCTGATGAGTTAAGCCTTTTTTGACTGATTTTTATAGTTTGTTCTTATGTTATACTGTTATACATGTACCACTGTCCAAGGTTAGGGGGGAGGATCGGAATCCCGCTAACATGTTTTACCCCGCCACATTATTTATGTATGTTTCTGTCCCAAGTCAGGAGCCTGTAATTCAGTGGTTGTCGTTTGTTTATGTGTTACATATTTGTTTTTCCTTCATTTTTGTATATAAATAAGGCCTTGGTTTTCTGGTTTGAATTGTTATACATGTCATATCAGGGCCTTTTATAGCTGACTGTGTTGTATAGGCTTTGATCATTGTTGAAGGCTGTACGGTGACCTATAGGTGTTAATGTCTGAGTCATTTTGGTCTATTGTAGACAGTTGTCTCATTGGCAATCATACCACATCTTCTTTTTTATAATGACTGCTGATCATCACTGTGTCCATACTGGGACTATTATGGTCCAACAACCAGTGGCGGATCCAGAAATTTTCATAAGTGCAGGCCCACAAAATTTCCCAGAAAAGGATGGCAAGCCCCCTGACCCCCTTCTAAATCAGCCTCCTGACAACTCCAAAGAATAAATCATCATGTACGAGTACATCAAAGATCATCAAACTGTCTACCCCACATGCAAACATCTTTTTGGGAGTTCACTGTGTTGCAAGTTTTTTGGGTTCGAAGGATCGTATAAAATGATTGCCTTGGGGGTCATTGTCAACTATAGAGCTGTGCATTGTAAAAAGCTAAATTATATAATTTGCAACAGCTGACACTATAGTATCCTATAGTGCACTGAAACCCTTGCCAATAACAATACCGTGATGCTTGGTGTAGGCTTCTTTGCACATAAGAAACCATATTGCTCTGACACCTTGTAATTTTTGTATTCCTCTAATCAGTATCGTCGGGTTTGTTTATTTACACCAGAAATCAATGAAGCGATGAAAGTGCTGGAAACGAAATTACATCTTCGGTAAATTCCGTGATTTTAATATTTTCTAATCAATATTTCCAAGCAATGAAAAATAAATGGTTATTATTTTTATACATAGAGCATACGTTTTGTGTATTAACTATTTAAAATCTAAGCTTTATACGAAGAAATCTAACACAAAAGTATCTCAATCATTTAACCGTTTTAATACGCAGTTTAAAGTGTAAATTATACACATTACTGTTCTATTTTTAGAGACTAGCAATAATTAATAATACATAAATGTACAGTTTCTTACCAAAATAGCAACATAATTTCAAGATTCAATCATCACATTGTCACATGATTATATAATCTGTACCAAATTGACAGTTTGTGGTGAGTTATCATCATAACTAATCACTATAGCAAATGAACACTTTATCATAATATGTACCTATAACCTAGTATCATGATTTCAATCCGACCCCACTTACGGACGCGTTGAACATATAATGCATGCCACTCATTAATAGCCAATCAGACGTTAAAATGACCTTCATTTTCCCCATAATCATTCCGGAAACAGCCTTGAAGCAGCCATTAGATAGTATTTATAACCAATGAAATAACAGAAATACCGTTAACAGATTTACCCGAACCTGACGTTTAGCCTCTGACTAATCACCATGCATGGTGATACGGTAATAACAAACTCAATGGAAAGTAGATTCTAAAAATAGAGATGAACTGCGTAGTATTTGTTTGTCCCGTATCCTAATTTCAGGATGTATCATAACTACTTAAGATCGAGAGCCGACAGTGAATATATCCAAGTTATAATTTTATATAATATTATGTTTTCGAAATTAACTAAGAGCTCAGCTATCTTGAAGACAAAATAAAGAGAAGATAACATACAGCGTTCAAGTAATTGAAGACAAAATATAGTGTTTAATATACAATTAATTCTAGGTTTGGGGTTGGGATGTTTTTAGCATCTAAAGCAGTCTGAATTTCCAATGATTATCAGTTTTGTTTCATAAGCAAAACACGTCTGCTGTTCACGATTTTAAAACGTGTGCAATAATTCAATATTTGTAAAATAAAATCAGCTATCAAACATTGATAAAGGACCGGTTTGGTAAAATGATAAAACTTATGTTTAAACGACATAACATATATGCGTGACTGGACATATAAATAAGAAAACTTCAACATGCATTTGAGATAATAGAAATAAATGCGTTTTAAATGCATAAATTGAGACAATGCCTTGTTTCAATGTGATTTTTTTTTAATGTGTCCACACTTCACATTCATGAAATAAAGAGGTGCAGTGTAGGCTTATCTCGATAAAGACACCTAGTTTCTGTTGAATCATTTGTTTAATTTTGTTGTCGCTATGATGCTGTTCCATAGATACTCCAATAACTCATTTTACTCATACAATAATCAAAAGGAAGATCTAGGTAACATATTTATTAGATGAAGCCACTAACGTGTGTCTAAAGATACATGTACGTTTTAAATAACAAACTACTAGTAATTCTAAATAGTTTGTCAAAAACAAAACAACAACTGCAATGCAGAACAAACTGTATCCTTGATATTAAAAATCAAATTGTGACTGCATTATGTCCTACAGTGATATCGGAAGTTGCGTGGCACCAAATCATCATTACAAGTAAGATTTATTTTGATAACTACACGTTTATCATTTAAAAATATAAAAGTGAGTCAATTCTGCTGGTCTTTAGATGGAGAATAAAGTATTGTATGGAATATTTTTTCGGCGTTTTGTTGACCATTGTTTTTTCTTATTGCCGTAGTTGTTATTTCTTTTTCTTTTCATTTTCTGAAAATATTAATACTTTGAAATGCTCAAATGTATTGACGATCTTGGCCAATCTAGTTTTTCTCAATTCCAATAAAAAATATTAATTATGATATAATCGAAAAATAATTTGAACGTCTTCGTAGCATCAGATCTTTCACGATCCTTTTCAAAATCTTCAAAAAGCGGTACGTGATCTTTGTTGAAAGTACATAGTTTTTACAAAACAACAAAAGGCAGATTACTTCTCGACATTTCAATGACATAACAAATGTAAACAAACATGATTTTTTCACAAATTCGAATTAAATAAACAACTTTTCTACGAATAAAGGCGATTCTATTTGAAAGAATCTTGGTATATTGTTTAAGATCTTACAGAAATTTTGACTTTGTATTGCACTTTTGTGGTAAAGATGGCATGGCAAAAAATGTTTACAGAATAAACATTCTGAATATCGTACATCCATTAACACATTGTTATTCAAATGAATTTGCATGACAGTGACAACAGTCTTTCATATTTTAAAAATCCGTTGCAATACCATTTTGGGGAAAGGAGTGATTTGAACTTAAGCAATCAGGTTTTCTGTGTTGTGCAGTTTACATTTGTAATTCTATTAAACTTTCAAACGATTAACGATAAGTATTCCTATCATAGTATCAAATGTTTGTGCTGTTTTAAATGCAGTTAATATACATAAAATATCTAGCTTTGTTACTTCTCGATAATTCATTTTAGTCTTGATTTTCTATTACGTGTCATGTATTTGCTTCGACAAATCTTGAAAACTTTACTCAATAGAGGTTCACGTCAACTCTATATAATGTGTTCATATGTTTACACATTGTAGCCGTATACACATGTAAACTATTTACAGTGCTTACTTTATATATACCACGGACAAGCTGAAGTCTTTTAGTACTGATATTAACACAAGTTTGGATATAAAAATCTTATTTCAACAACAATATCCAAATATGCATGCAATTCAATTATTATAGTACATGTTAAATACCAAAATAAAAAGCCGAGTCTGTCCCCGGACGGGACAATCCTCATTACCATGTTGCTATATCCCGATCATTCCCACAAAAAGGTTTCCATTATAAAAAGAACATTTATATATAAATATCGAATGCTATGTCTTTACTTGTAAAAAAAATAACCAAGCCTTTTCCGGATTGTTATCCAATTCAAGACTGATTATGATTTTAGCGGCTCGGAAACATCCTGGATCTGTTCTGCATTTGTTATTATGACGTAGGTGATATGACAGGTTTGAAAAAATGATGATATATGATCGATTTATGAATCATAAAGAGTTCTTTTTCTCAATGAAATGTCTTAATTTTGATGAATACCTCAAATATACGGAAATCGATTATATTGTCGCTGGTATGACCAAAGTGCTGCCTTTCCACCCACGCACGACACTAGACAGTCAGTTATATAGGAATGGCTAAGAAATTCAGATATTTATTCGATTTCATCACATTTAAATTGACAGTGAAATTGTGTTTTGTACAGTCAATTTAGAATTATGTTTCATTTGTATTTGTATGTAACCATCTATAACATTTTGAAAGTATGCATGCATTAAAGATAAGAGTACTAGACATCGTGTAAAAGAGGCGAAGATACCAAAGGGACATTCAACCCAAACGATACAAAAAGGTCAAAAAGAAACAATTACATAAACTAAATTGTTATAATGTAACAGCATTTCATGCATATTTCAAAATAGACACCTACCTAGTTTAAACAATAGTAATTATATTCAACAAATATAATTATGATATAGATAGTACAATATAAAACACAGTGGCGGATCCAGAAATTTTCATAAGTGGGGGCCCACTGACTGACCTAAGAGGGGGCCGCTCCAGTCACGCTTCAGTGATTCCCTATATAAGCAACCAAATTTTTTTCCCAAAGGGGGGGGGGGGAGGCCCCCCCCCCTAAATCCGCCTCTGAAACATGCCATCTTCGAGATTCATTTATTTTCGTTGGTATCAATTTTCGTGGATTGATTAAAAGTTGCATTTTACTGGCTATTTAATTTCGTAGTTCTGTCAATATTTGCATGTAAAACCTATAGAAAATATGTAATTTGTCAAACATTTGAATTCGTGGTTATCCAACGAATTATAATGAATTCACAGTGTTTGTTTTTCGTTCATTTTTTTAACATTAGATAAGGAACTGTTTTACATTAATGGTGTCCTTTTATATCTGACTATGCGATATGAACTTTGGGCATTGTTGAAGGCCGTACAGTGACATATTGTTGTAAAATTTCTGTGTCGTCTTGGTCCCTTGTGAAGAGCTTGCTCATAGGCAATCATACCACGTTTCTTTTTTTATATGAACAGCTAATAGAGGAATATTACAGTACTAAATTTTCAAGTCTAGATCGTAACTTATGCCCCTTAATATTTCGAATTGGAAAACAATTAATGCTAATTTATCTTTATTATGCTAGATTGTACGTCATAATATTCCGTACATTTATAAAATTGTCGCAAATCTGTAGTAATTGTCATATTTGCAAAAACTTAACCATTAGCACATCATTTATGCATATATAATGATGTTATCAACCTTTTTAATCGGTGCTTATATAATCTACTGACAACGACCTTATTAACAGACATGCAGAGGTCATATTTGTAATACACATAACTAACAGCGCCTGGTGATGTTTCATAGCCTGACCGGTTTCGGTCCAAAAAGGACCTTCATCAGAGGCAGAATGGTGGATTAATGTTTGCACCCTATTTATATAGATATGGTATACGACGGTATGAAACGACGGGATTTTCCATGGTTACAGTTATCTATATATAGCTAATGTACATGTTACAGTAAACTTTTTGACATGTTACGGTAAACATTTTGACATTATAGTATTACATGTACGGTAAACATGTGACCTGATGATATAACCAGATTTGGACTTTGTCATTGTGTAATGGGTGTTTTAATAATTTAAGAAGTACATGATAATCATAAAGTCTTGATCTTTGGCTTATGATACACCTAAATATCAAGTCTTAGAATAGTATTCCATTGTACAATGTAGTCATGTGATCTTGACATTTGGCTTATGATACACCTATATATCAAGTCTTGAAATAGTACTTCCAAGTAGTCATGCAGTCTTGATCTCAGGCTTATGATACACCTAAATTTCAAGTCTAATAATGTCATGTACATTAACAATAAATTTGATATTATCAAAATGTGTCTGAAAAATTTGGCTGCAGAGAAACCTGGCTAAACTGAATCCTGCATAAACCGAAAACTTTTATAAACCAAACATGTTCTTGAGCACAGTCATACCAACTGTATGCGTTTTGATCCTGATAAAACCGAACAAAAACAAAAACCGATAAAAATCTAAGGTCATACAGAGGTTTGGTTTAAATTTGTTTCCCTGTATTACAATCTAATTTAGATTAAACTAGGACAACACTGTTAAGAGATATAGTAGATAACTTTACTAGACAAGAAAAATCTAGGTGGACAATAAAATTGAAAATGGAAATGGGGAATGTGTCAAAGAGACAACAACCCGACCAAATAAAAAACAACAGCAGAGGGTCACCAACAGGTCTTTAATGTAGCGAGAAATTCCCGCAGCTTGGCGTTTGAACAAGCGGTTCTGTAACTTTTTCGGACGGCATTTTTAGTCTGTTTGTCTTCAAGTTGCTCCGAACTTATTGGTAAGGCTTGAATGAATGAATGAATTTATTCTCATACATTAATGCATAGCTACAGAGAAAATAACATTTCATATATGATACATATTTTGTTTCGCATGTGCCATACAATGTTATACATTTGAATATAGGACGTGCATATGTTAGATTGATTAGGCTAATACATAGATTTAAAATTGCGGGTAGAAATGAGGGCTCCCATATATATCTATAAGTCATATATGAAAAGAGTTTCTTCAAATTTTAATGTTATCAAAATCATTGAACCAATGCATGCATATATACTAAACTAAGTCTTGCGTGCATGTATTTTTTTTAATTAACTACACATATATAACATATAATCGACAACTAGTATTTCAATCAGCGCTTACTGATAGCAAGCTAGTTAACCTTCGAGTTCTTTTACGAAGTTTCCAGGATCGTGTCATTGATAAACAAATTAAAACTAGGGCAGGAAACTGTGTCTTTTTATCACATACTGTTAAATTAACTAATTGGACATTCCCAGACTAAAAATATTTTTTCTTTAATTTTACTTCAAGAAAATATATTATAATTAAACTATAAACAGCTGATAAAGTCTATTCAATAGTTTAACTTTTTTGACTTTTGTTGGTTGAGATGTGTGGGATTGTGCAGCACATGTGTCCCTTCGCGGCCTTCACTTTAGATTATAGATTCTAGAGAAGAGACTAAATGCGTACAAACCTGATGCCAAATGAAGATATAGGAAATGTTATGAAGTCAATCCTTTAAATGTAAGAAACACAAACACAGATGAAATTTTTTCACATAAAATAGATTGTAAATTCCAAATGAACGTCCATTAAAATTGCGTCTCAATTGAAGATTTCCCGCGCAAATGTCATTGGATAGACCAAAACGAATTTTAGGGGGGTGTTGTCTTTAACATTCTGCTCAATGAACACAGTTAGATAAAATATATAAATATGTTAACTATATTTATATTAGTTTTCAGAAAAGTGACTTTATCAGAAAACAAAATTGTGGCAAACAACGGTAAATAGCATATAATTATCATCTTGACATGACATATGAAAACCCCTTAAGCATAATGGAATAGGTCATGGAATTGTCCAAACCAATACAGGTGAAATACGTAGATGTATTATTGTGGACACAGCAGTAATATCAGATATAAGATCCTCATGAGTCCGTAGTAAAAAGTAAAAAACTGTAAAATATCAAAATTTGCTGAAATTTGCTCGATTTACCTTGAAGTGAAGATAATAAAAATGTGCGTGTATAGAGTGAACCCCCATATAAGATAATATTTTGTTCTTGACGACTTCCTTCCGCGATGATCGATAGAAATGTTATTTTATTATTTAGGTATGTAAATATACACTGTGCTAAAATAAGATTTGGACCGTTTTATATTCAAATTACTAAAAGTTCTGAAAATTAGTCTAGAAAAAAGTATCGTAATAATTGGGATTTAAAGTCCACTTTGATTTAATGTTACAGGTTTAAATCCTTTTTTCTTGTTGATGTATATAATACATGTATTTAGGCTTAGTTTGTTCACTCTCTTTTACGAGTTACACTGTAATCACTCGTCGTTCATAATATAAACATATGAACAGAAAATACATACACTTTGGCAAATTTCGAAAAATTATTTCCTTTTCAATAACATACAATGTGTATATTTTACGGAATAATATCCCTTCAAGTTTATTTTTACAAAAAATCCGTATTTTCTTTAGAGAAGTTTGTTTTTGAACGCATAAAAAACGAATATGTTTACCAAATCAACCATTTGCACTAAACTTGTCAATTTTGATTGATTACCCTTATTTCTGTTTGAAGAAAAATCAGTAGCATAATAAGAATTAAAATTTTAATTAGTTTTATCAGCAACATATAATTGTATACGTCTCTGGAATTATTTATCCTATGAGGCGAACTATTTGAAAAATGTGTGAAAAATAGACAATAAGATATTGAAAGTAGTTTCTGTCTACTTGTGTCAAAATAAGAGAAGAAATGCCAATAGGTGAAACACATTGACCCAAGGTTGTGTTTGTTGTCAGTCACATTGCCAAAGTGTACTTAACAAGACATGGCATTATATATAGCTAGCTATTAGTATAGCAAATATCTCACGGGATTTAGTGCAAAGAAGTTAAAACTACAATTATGTTTATGAAATGAAATGCAAAATGAAAAATAATTATGTATGTAAAACGAATAAGCGCATAGTGTACCATTACTTAGAATTCATTTAATTTAGTGAGTAACAATTCTAATGAATATAGGAATAGTTTTACTGTGGAATTTGATACTTGAGTTCTTAGGTTTTTTGAAAACTCTAATACTAGGAAATGTTTCTTTCTAGTTAAGCTGAGTGCTAGAATTAGTGATTGAAAATAAATCCCGAAGTTCAGCTTAACCTGATAAAGCCACTTAATCCATACAAAATAGTATCCCACAAAAACTAACGAATCCACAGTAGATCCCAAACCTCAGCGACTTGATACTTTTATTCAGTCCGTTTCATTTCTCTTTATTCAGTCCGTTTCATTTCTCAAAACGATACATGCAAGAACAAAATGGTTATCACTAGAAAAATTCGAAAAATGAATTCATTGACGAAAATAGACCTACATGTATTTTGCTAACAATCTTGTTGTTGAAATATTTCCTGATTCACCTCTGAAACGTATATAATAAATAGGTTAATGAGTTGTGACATACGATTATTTATCCATCTCAAGCACAATATTCTATATCTGTATGATTACAGAGCATACATGTTACATTATTTGACGTTTTACTGAAAGTCGACTTTTACCATGTGATTTCGGTTTACTTAAATACATTGATGCAGTGCTACTTAATGGACTCATTTGTAAATCACGGTGTTTGTAAAATTGATATATTAAGATTAAATGTTGAAAATACATATCAAAGATTTGTGTTTCAATTGGTTCTGCTGCAAAAATACATACACATTTCTAAATAAAGTAATTTGCTGACATTTTACACCAATAGAATTGAGAAAGGAAATACGGAATGTGTCAAAGAGACAACAACCCAACCATAGAGCAGACAACAGCCGAAGGCCACCAATGGGTCTTCAATGTAGCGAGAAACTCCCACACCCGAAGGCGTCCTTCAGCTGGCCCTAAACAAATATGTATACCAGTTCAGTGATAATGGACGTCATACTAAACTCCGAATTATACACAAGAAAAAAAATTAAAAAGCATACAAGACTAACAAAGGACAGAGGCTCCTGACTTGGAAATGTTTTTTACAGTTAATTATATGAATAAAAGGAATTTGATTGATTATTTGCCTGTGTTTATGTCATTTTCAATAATCTTGGCTTTATCACGATACCCCGTTTCTATTGGAAGAGGAAACCCCGGAGTTCCTGGAGAGAGCCAAGGCATATACATTCAACAGAAAACCCAGTCAAACAATATCACACCTGACACGAATGAAATCCATCTGCAATGACATGCAGTTGATACTGACGATGAACTTCTTAGAACCACTCTACTAAACAACATTAGTACAATTATTGGCTTCATCATTGAAATGTTACGATGCATAGACAAGTATTAAGGGTAATTCCTTTATTCGATTTTTTTTCTCACTATATATATAAATGACCTAAAAAACTGTATATGAAATACCACTTGTTTTTAAATTCTTGCACGTTGCATCAACTCAGTTTCAACAATAGCGCCAAAGGTCTGGTGTCACAGTGGCGGATCCAGAACTTTTCCTAAGGGGGGCCCGCTGACTGACCTAAGAGGGGGCCCGCTCTAGTCATGCTTCAATGATTCCCTATATAATCAACCAATTTTTTCCCACGAAAGGGGGGCCCGGGCCCCCCCAGCCCCCCCCCCCCCCCCTGGATCCGCCTATGGGTGATGTTTTTTGTTGATTTATGATATCTATTTTTCTGTTGTAAATTTATTTTTATGACAATACTACGTTCTTTTACATACAAGACGTCATTGCAAACACGGGAACATTAAAATAACAGTTTAACGTATATATACTATACTGCGGACTGCCACATATTACACAAAAAAGCAGTAAACATCAAATAAGATTACGCAGACAGAAAAATCAATCCAAACAATTACGTAATACGGAGGTTTTTATATTATTCAGGCACAATGCTCAAAGGTTTCATTTATTTGATAAGTTGCTATATGATAATCGACTGCTTTTTGATTTCATTTTCTCAATGGTTGTTTGGCCTTTGAAACGAGAAATTTGAGAGATCAGACAATAACGTATAGATACAGGGGAATGCATTAATACAAACAAAGATCAAGGAAAACATTTAATAGTATACAGATACATATACAGGGAGACACTCATACATATATATATATAAAAAGATGTGGTATGATCTAAGTCAAAATGCTTGAAAAAATAGGTACGAATTTTACACAGAGCTTTTGCTCACACAGAACAGCAAGCTATAAAGGGCCCCAAAATGACTAAGGTACAACCCTTCAAACAGGAAAACCAACAGTCTAATCTATATAACAAAATCAGCAAGAACCAACTATAAACAAGACCAACAAACGACAACCAAAAAACAGGTTCCTGTTTAAGGACATGTGCACATATTATAAGAGAGACACTCATACAAATTCAGATAAAGAGGAGAAATTCGTTGAAAAACAGATACAGGGGAGACAAACCTCATACAAAACACATTAAAGGAAAAACTCATACACATAAAGATGAAGAACAGACACTCGTATAAAATACAAATACAGAGGATACACTCATTCAAATGCATAAGATACTCATGTAGATAAAGGAGATAATCCTTATTAATGCTGATAGTAGGAAGGTACTGATACATACATGTACACAGATAAGGGGAGAGATTTACACAAAGACAGAAAAAGAGGAGACATTGTTACAAGTTCAGGTAAAAAGCAGACACTCATATAGATACAAAGGAAACATAAATACAAACATGACCATACAAATACAGGTGAGAACTCATACAAATACAGATACAGCAGAGACACTCATATCAATAGAGACAGATCGAGAGACACCTATACGAATACAGATACAGGATAGACATCCATATCAATAGAGACAGATCGAGAGACACCTATACCAATACAGATACAGGAGAGACATCCATATCAATAGAGACAGATGGAGAGACACCTATACAAATACAGATATAGGAGAGACACCCATATCAATAGAGACAGACCGAGAGACACCTATACAACTACAGATACAGGAGAGACACCCATATCAATAGAGACAGATGGAGAGACACCTATACAAATACAGATATAGAAGAGACACCCATATCAATAGAGACAGACCGAGAGACACCTATACAACTACAGATACAGGAGAGACACTCATATCAATAGAGACAGATCGAGAGACACCTATACAAATACAGATACAGGAGAGACACCCATATCAATAGAGACAGATGGAGAGACACCTATACAAATACAGATATAGAAGAGACACCCATATCAATAGAGACAGACCGAGAGACACCTATACAACTAAAGATACAGGAGAGACACCCATATCAATAGAGACAGATCCAGAGCCACCTTTACAAATTTAGATACAGGAGAGACACCCATATCAATAGAGACATATGGAGAGACACCTATACAAATACAGATATAGAAGAGACACCCATATAAATAGAGACAGACCGAGAGACACCTATACAACTAAAGATACAGGAGAGACACCCATATCAATAGAGACAGATCAAGAGCCACCTTTACAAATTTAGATACAGGAGAGACACTCATATCAATAGAAACAGATCGAGGGACATCTATACAAATTCAGATACAGGAGAGACACCCATATAAATAGAGACAGATCCAGAGACACTTATACAAATTCAGATACAGGAGAAACACTCATATCAACAGAGACAGATCGAGATGCACCTATACAAATACAGATACAGGAGAGACACCCATATCAATAGAGACAGATCGAGATACACCTATACAAATACAGATATAGAAGAGACACCCATATCAATAGAAACAGATCGAGAGACACCTATACAAATACAGATGACTAAGCTTTAAGTGACAACGTGACTGCATGTCTAATATCTAAGGCGAAATTAAAGCAAAAATAATATACTACAATTACATATCGTTGGGAAGTGTCATATTTCTCAAACCAGGCTCATGCTACTGTAATGTAACCGTAGTATTTTTTTCACTCCAGATATTTGCTAGCCTTTGTTGTCACGTGCACTTAATGCTTAGTCATTGTATTTGAAATTATAAGAAAATACAAAAGATTTAGTTGTAATCTCTCCTTTAGATACTATAGAGAGATAGAGGAAGAGGGTGCGGGGAGAGAGGAGGTTTAGGTATTCATAAAACAACTCATTAGTTGTTGGGTTTTGTTCATAAACACTTCCTTGTCTCAATGCCATACATGAGAAATGAACCAGAACCGCTTGAACTTAAAACGCAGTTCGACAACAAGCATCAATTCGGTCAGTATCTTCTGCTAAGCAACATATTAATGGACCCGAAATGTGTATCCAGTGTAAAACCAGGAAATTACTGTCTAATGAACTGATTCATAAGATTTAAACTGTGTATGTAATATCTTTCAGATTGTCTTTATGGTGTCTAACTGTTGCACTTGTCTTTTGTATATAATAAATCTTATGTCTTTTCCATAATCTTATACAAACATGTTTGTTATTCCTTACACAATATTATGATCGATTTTAAAGACAACTAGGAATGGTTATTCAATAGAGTGATTTCATCGAAACAAGTAATGGCATTACTGGTAATAAATAACATTCGTCTGCCGCATCAGGGTCACGTCGGTGTTTTGATCAATGAAAACTTTACATTGCAGGCCATTCATCCGGACTGTTAATTTGCTGTCGAACACATCAATGTTTCTTTGACGTTCAAAAGATGATTTGTTTTTCTTGAATGCCTGTACTTAGTTAATTTAGTTTTGTGTATAGAATCTCTAAGGTGTAGGAGTATCGCACCTTCTGTTTGTTAGTCTAAATTACCCCCAGAGAGTATGTTGAACGGTTGATGCGTCTTAAAACAAGTACAATGTCAAAGTTTACATATATGTGGTCAAAGATGTTATCTGAATGGCAATGTTCTTAAAAAGTACTCTTTCTAAATCTTCACTTCGAATATGAAATAGATTCAATGACTTCTTCTTTCTTCGTGTTTGTAACAACCAATACGATTGAACATTTAAAGGAAATTTATGGTTTATTTTTAGTAAAAATAGAGTTTTGTGATTTCTTTATGATTCTGTAGAAACGTCATTAGGGTGCTACGATTTGATATTAGCATGTTAAGGAAAAGCTTCAATTGACAAGTTATGCATAGTGACGGAACCCCCCTTTTTTACGATCATTGCATTTGAATGGGGACATATGGTTAAGATTCCATTTCTCCTGGGTTGGGAACCCCTTTTAAAAATGGCTGGATCCGTCCCTGTAGCAGCTACATTTTGTACTTTATTTGTAAACGTATGTACCCGTACGTAATTCCATGGGCGTCATAAGATAACTTAGAAAATAAACTATTTGATAACCCTCTTTTTTTTCAACAGTCATGAACTGAATAAGTAACATATAAACGAAACTTATTTGATGTAACTATAGAGCAGGCTGTTATAAATCTTCGTCTCGGTTGACGATACTTTTTTTTACGTATAACAATTTTCTCTATCCCTCTGTCCTTCTGTCAGATATGTGTCGTACGTCGTATTTAATACTCTTTATTTCTGCTACGATGTACCGGTATTACTATCTCTTAAGTTGTTTTTTTAAATTGTTTTATACGAACATTATATGTAATCAGCTGAGTCACATTTCAGAAGTTTAATACATAACTGTCTATACGAGTATGTGCAAGTGCAGCTTGCAAGTCAAATCCTTTCCAGCCGATTTATAGTTTGTTGAGGTAAAGTTATTTTACACTACTGCACAAGATTATGGAGAAGTTTAATCTCTTTAATACTATCATTCATTTATCCTGCCATATCATTTATTTGACATTCTCCAAGTCAGGAGCCTGACATCTAGTTGCTGTCAGTCTTTTGTTTTTCTCTTTTTTTTTTATTATCTATCATTTAAGAATTGAATGCTTCTTTTTGTAACTTCATTGGGGTGTAGAAGCGTTGAGCTAAGTACATTTTGTATGAAGCGCGGAAGCGCTTCATTCTTAAAATGTGCGTACGGTCAACGCTTTTACAACCCTATGAAGTTACAAAAAGAAGCATTCAATACTTATAATTACATTTTTTAGCTAGGATCATGAAAACACGAATTTTATCATTTTTTTTAACTTAATTTACCTGTGCACTTTATTGTGGGACCACGTGTTATCATTAATGATAAGTTTTATTGTATAATGCAATTGCTGAAGGAATAACATGTGATGTGCAGTTAGCCAATCAGAATAACGTATTATAATGAAACATACATCTAATGTTATTATTTTAGAAAATAACAATTCTGTTGGTTTTCTTTTTTAAATGATTCCCTTAGCCTTTTACAGCTTACCATACTGTATGAGTTGCTTATTTTTGAAGGTCGTACGTTGACCATTGATAATTGTTCATACCCTCGTCATTTGGTCTATATGGTAGTTAGTTGTCTTATTTTTATTTTTATTAGAATACTTATACATATGTATATGAGCTGTTTTGTGTGGTGAAAAAAGGAATTATACTACTTGGAGTCTATATAGTTGTTTCATTCATGTTTTCACTAAGTCATCGACAACTAGAAACCTTAAAAAAATATTTGGGTGTATTGACAATTACAAATTATATACTGATCTATAATACTAAAATAACGAGGTCCAATTTGTCAGCCGTCATCACGTAAAAACGACGAATCAAAGAATTCAACTTTATATACAACTAATATAGTACAAAGGTGTAGATTAAAAATTACACCACTCCAGGCCCTTTTGTTTTCCACGTAATTAATATTGCCAATAATTAAGAAGTTCCGGGTCGAGTCCGATACCGATACCAATAGTATATTCACCTGTTACCTATTACCTTATCTGTACGTCCCGCATCTGACAGGCGTACCACCAAACGGTGTATTCAGGATTTATATGCTTTATACACGGGTCATAACCACAGTGTTGACACTACTAAATTGTCAAATTGTTACCTATTGTAGTATTTTAATCAGTAAGACTTTCTTAAGATAACAATACGAATACTGAAAATCTGGACTAAGAATAAGGCGTATAGGTACAGTTTTTAATTTGTTAGCGGGCATGACGTAAAACAGCGAATCAAAGAATTGAACTTTATTTATAACTAATATAGGACAATGCTGTTGATTAAAAAATACTCCATTCCAGGACCTTTTGTTTTAATATTACCAATAATTGATAAGTTCCAGTTCGACAGGTTCAAACAGAAAGATTTGAAAGCAGAGAAAACTGTGTATCTTATAATCGGCATGACTTTATCAGATGACAATACTAATACTAAAATAAGGCTTGCGCATATAGTTATATACTTCAAGTCAGTCACGGACCCGCGATATCACGGGTGTGTTCTAGTTTAAAATATAATGCCGGATTTGCTAAGATAGTATTCTTGTTTTGGAGTACATACTTAAGAAAATCCTCCTCCCAATTTTTCATACTAAACATTTATCCTCAAATCAGCTATATTTAATTGCCAGCATTTCCAACACATTGTCAATTGATTTAGTCTCGAGTTATCGAACATTGTATTTATATCAACTGTTTTCAAAATATAACATTTAAATAACACATGGGACTAAAAGAGGGACGAAAGATACCAAAGGGACAGTCAAATTCATAAATCTAAAACAAACTGACAACGCCATGGCTAAAAATGAAAAAGACAAACAGAAAAACAATAGTACACATGACACAACATAGAAAACTAAAGAATAAACAACACGAACCCCACCAAAAACTAGGGGTGATCTCAGGTGCTCCGGAAGGGTAAGCAGATCCTGCTCCACATGCGGCACCCGTCGTGTTGCTTATGTGATTACAAATCCGGTAAATAGTCTAATTCGGTAGGTCAAATTCATGAAAGGGAAGGGGATTGTAGTTACGACGTGAGGAACATATCCGATATCATTTGTGAAATGGTTATTCCATAACGGTCAACCAACTCGTGATGGCGTCCGTAAAATTTACGAAGGGATGATTTCAACTTCACCATTTGGAACTCTTGATTTAATAGCTTCCTTGTGAGCAGTAACCCTCTATCAAGAAAATCATGATAGGAAATGCAAGCACGGGAATATCGTATCAATTGAGAGATATATACCCCGTATGCAGGTGCTGCTGGAATGTTGCTACTTAGAAATGGAAAGTTCACAATTGGAAAGCTGAAATCATCTCTTTTGTCGTAAAGTTTTGTCTTCAACCGACCCTCATTGTCAATTTCTAGATGTAAGTCAAGATATGAAGCTGACTTAACTGTATCTGTATAATCATGTTTAACGAGTTGAGGAAAAGATTATCTTGATGAGTTAGTGTACGGCAGTGTTTATAAATCTTTGTAGATTTTTTTAAAATGACAAATATTGAATATTGTGTAACTGGATGCACCAAATGATATTTCAATTATTTTTTGCAATTGACTTGTTCTTATTTTATTAATTGTGTTTTCTTGTATTGATTTTTCTTTCATTTTAGTGGTAAAGTGTTTAATTACTTTTAAGAAATAAATTGCGTGCCAGCTATTAGCAAATCAAACTTAGAAGCTTAAGTTACATGAGAAATGTCTTGTTTAAAAAGTAATCAGTTTTTGACAAGTGACAAAAGAATCATCTAATTTGTAAATTGTGTATAGATATACATTGTAGGAAGATGTGGTGTGAGCGCCAATGAGACAACCCTCCATCCAAATAACAATTTTAAAAAAGTAAACCATTATAGGTCAATGTACGGTCTTCAACACGGAGCCTTGGGTCACACCGAACAACAAGCTATAAAGGGTCCCAAAATTATTAGTGTAAAACCATTCAAACGGGAAAACCAACGGTCTAATCTATATAAAAAAAAACGAGAAACGAGAAACACGTATAAATTACATAAACACACGACAACTACTGTACATCAGATTCCTGACTTAGGACAGGTGCAAACATTTGCAGCGGGATTAAACGTTTTAATGGTACCAAACCTTCTCCCGTTTTCTTTATTTTACGTTTGAACTTCTGCTTGGTTGTTTACAAAAGCAGTGTATGTTGATTTGTGCAAATCATGGCAAATTCAGCCACCTGCATCAAATTTGAAAACACTCCAGTCTTATCCCCGCCACACAAATAATGAATTCCCCTTGTTCTCTTATACGATGAACTGCAGGTCCGAAAAAAATAATTGGATTACAAATATTTGTTTTGTAGAGCGCTTTATTAATTATTACTAGATTTAGCATAAATGAAACGTCCAATTATTGAAAATGTCATTCAAATTTATACTACATGTACAAATCATCTTAATAAAAAGTATAAAAATTTGTATTTAAAAGATTTTTCATCGTTGTATTCGCAGGAGTGTTATCTGTGTTCATCTCGAGGTGATATGCATTTTTAAAAATAATGAATCATATTCTTTTTTTTTTTAATTCTAAAAAGTATTACATATGGTACATGTACTTTGTTAATAATTTATAGAACAAATTATGGTCAATGTAATTTCTTCCGAAATTATTAAATTAGTTGTGGGCGGATGACTCCTATCCACAAATATCAATAAACTTCTTTGATACCAGTTGTATGTTCAGTGGCGGATCCAGAACTTTTCCTAAAGGGGGGGGGGGGGGGCGCTGACTGACCTAAAAAGGGGGGGGCGCTCCAGTCATGCTTCAATGATTCCCTATATAATCAACCTAATTTTTCCCACGAAAGGGGGGCCCGGGCCCCCAAAGCCCCCCCCCCCCCTTGGATCCGCCTATGATGTGTAGGTATTTATTGTCACAGCTTCAAAAATAATATACATGTAAGTCACTTAATCATTTCTATTTTCTGAATTTGAAATCATCTTAAATATTCATATATAAAACTTTGTTTATAATGAAACAAACCAATTATGGTAACATGTAAATGTAATCCCTCCGAATTATTCAAGGGCGGGCGATTCATTTTCCACAAATATCAATCAAATTGAAAATGGATGAAAATAATATGATTTCAAAAATGTAACACAATCGCATCTATCGTTCTTTGAGATGATTTCTATGTATTTTGTGTAGGTATTAATGGCACAAGCTTAAAAAACTAATTTGTCAACGAAGGAAAAGATTGGATATCGTGATAAATACGAGCCTACTCAGAGTCTGCACATAAATCAATAAAGTCCTTGTCAGTTTCAGAGAATCAGGATTAACGATAGCTTCGATGCTAATTATGTCTGCTTTTATAATGAAAGCTTCGCTACGTTAATACTCATTTTGTGTTGAGAGCTTGGTGGGTTAAGATCAATCTACTACCAGTCATATCGATTGGGTTATATTATCAGAGATTTGTAGTAGGAATATAAAACACATTGGAAAATAATTCATTGATAGCTATGTTGCAAAGAAATGGATCACGATAGTAATACTACAATGGAAATAATACAATACTATCCCGGTGGTGAACATGGAATTGTACAATTATTAAATAAAAACTCGACGAAAGTTTACAAACGGCTTTCTGATGAAAATGAACAGAATCAAAGAAATTGGGAATTTTGGTTGACAGCGGTGCCACTTGTGGCCCTGGTTATAACAACGATTATTGCAAATGGTGGTATATTAGTGATATTTTTACGAAATCGTTGTATTCGAAGATGCAGAAACATTTATATTTTAAGTCTCGCATGTGCTGATCTTCTACTTGGATTAACGATGCCGTTTTCTATATTACAAACATTAAACAGAGAATGGACACTATCACAAGGCCTATGTTGGACTTATTTAATGATAAGGTATGCACTATACTTTGTAGTTTTATTAAGTATGATTTTATTAACAGTTGATAGATGGTGGTCAATCCATTTCCCCATCTCGTATCGAGTGAAACAGAGCAGGAAAATAGCCTGTATACTAGTCGCATGTTGTTGGATGTCCAGTCTCGTTCTACACATTCCATTAGCTATATGTTGGCAGAGTTTATACGGTGACATTACTCCAGAGAAACTCTGCCATATTCCAACTCAACATAGTCTTGTGATCAACGTTAGTGCCTCAGTACTAGAATATGTCCTTCCAATGGTTGTGCTCATATCGCTCAACATTGGAATTTATTTAAAACTTTTACGACGTCGAAACAACACAAAGATTAGACGCTCTTTGAGTACGACTGAAACGTATATGTTTGAAACAAGACGAAAAAATTCAAATGACTCAAATCAAAGTACAAGTAATCCAAATTCTGAAGATGATGTATCTCCTTTACCGCCACGACGTGAGTTTAGAAATGTCCGTAGACAAACAATTGTGTATCAAGGAAACAGGAGAAGTACTCTAACTGGTAAAAAGATGATGCGTCAAGGTATGCTCCTAGGAGCGAAAGGAAGAAGCGCTTCAATGGACACCGCGACTCTTATTACAGGATTCAAACTACGACAAATGCAAGGATTTAAAAATTCTTTTCCAACAAGAAAACAAAGTGATGAAGTTGTAAAAGGATATTTGTTACGTCAAGATAAGAAAGCAGTGTTATGTGTAGGTCTGTTGACATTTATTGCATTTATTTGCTGGACTCCATATTTTATTACAATTATTATAGATACATTTACCAGTATAGAACTGTCACAAACTGTTAAACAAATCGTGTATTGGATTTTAGCAATGAATTCTGCTATAAACCCATTCTTATACGGATTTTGTAATCAAGACTTTAGAAAAGTATTAAAAACATGGACAACGTGTTCAAAATACGAACAATATAAAATTCAAGAAGCTTTAATTTATTGTAAACTTTTGCATAATTGTGAGATAGAAGTACAGAAAGACTTTCCAAGTCAGTGAACGATTGATGGCCACATTCCAGGCAAAAAACAAAGAGGTTATATTTTGTATTCCTTTCATCATGATTCTATTTTTGTTTCATCAGTCATTTCTACTGAGTTATGAATAATTAACTGTCTTCGTGAGTGTCATTGAAAATTATTTCCTCAAACTTTGTGTATTAGTGTTTTCTTATTTTACATTATGTTTTCTTTCCAATTGTGTCAAAGATATCATTATTTTGTAACAAATATTTTTTTCGTTTCATGTTCAATGCCAAATTACTTCCCACTTCTCAATATATTTCGTTTAGGTCAAGTGAATGTTAAGTGTGTAATAACTATTTCATTTAAGTGCCAATTATTTTGTTTAAAATGTTTTAATTAGTTGATTGCTTTGCCTAATTAAAACGAATAGGTTACTTATATTTAACAGTATATTGATTTCTGTTCTACAGCTGATATATATTGCACTATTTAGACTACACAAACTTAAATTTAAGTAATAAGATAAAAAAATAAAATCAACGAGAGTAAACTTTTATTTAATTTAGCTAAAAACCATTAAAAAAAACGAATAAGAGATGATATTCATATTTTGGACCGACAATTGATAAATAACAATATATCAGTTACGTAACTCTTGAAGAGCGATAATATTCTTATTACATTTTAAAAGTTCTCAAGATTTAGACGATTCTTTTGGTGTGCACACCATTACACTCAACAGCAGTTTGGTATGGACTTTCAAATCACGACAGTGCAAAACAATAACGAAAACGAAATGGTTTCAGGTGTGTGACCTTATCGTTAATAATAATTACATACCTAAATAGAAAAAAGGTGTTTAATATATAATATCTTTAATATCAATGCACGTCTTATTAATCGAACTGTGAAATTGAGTGAAAAAGGCGAAAAATACATCTGTTCAGTGTAATATTTGTTCAGCTTTTCTTTGCTTCAGCTGATAGTTCGGCACATCTCCAAATCATAAATAATTGTATACTTGTACTGTCATAACAATTAGTGTACCCCATGTTATTTACACCTTAGCATGTGTATTTATCATCTTCATAATGAGGTTATTTTTCTGATGAACCTACAACTGTATATGATTATTCCGTAATACATTTTTTTTATGAGAGAACAATAGAGAACAATTGAATTTGCGAGATTTATTTATTAAGTCTTTTATTATCCGTATCAGATCAATATTTGATAAAGAAGTTGTTGCATTATAGAGATAGCGAGTTTTCTTTAAGATTACTTCATTGACAGAACGCGATCAATAGGTAAATTAAGTTTACATTCTTGCTGGCGAGAAGAGTGAACTTAATTCGTTTTGTAAGATTTTTGTTATTGGCTGCAATTTTGCTTTTTGATTACGTGTTCGTTCACTTGTTTTAAATCACAATTAAATGTTGTTGTCAGCATTTTTCATTTTACATCGAAGAATCTTTCATGTTTGTACTCGTATTAATGAGAATATCACATTATTTGAATACTGTTCGAAATGTTCAGAAGCTATTTTTATATTTTTTAAATAAATGTTTTAATGTATTTTTTTTTTAAATATGTCTTTGTCTTTAAATGTAATGTTTTTGTCGTTAAATAATGTAAATTATGTCTAAGTTTGTTTTAACATGTTGCTTATAATTTTTATCTGTGATCATGCAATTCGAAATTCTCTACGGAAAAATTAAGACTTATTTCTTCAAAATAATTTCCATAACTAACATGAATTTTACGATTTTTGTGGGAATATGTATAATTTTACAGTTGGGAATTGCATGGACACAGATAATTTAAAAGTGTATGTAAAGGAAATAACATGAATTTAATGAAATGTTGTGTTTAATACGCCTGTGATTGTTTAAGCCAAAATGTGATATTGTGCTGTGCACTACCATTATGTTATTACATTTTACTATGTATGAATAAAAATAGAAACTTACTTTTTTGTTTTTGTTGATGGTATTTGAATGGGTATAGTGGAGCGTCACAAGTTTTTGGAAAGTGGTTTTGTTTTGGGGATATTAGCACATCGACAATAAAGAATCTACAGTCAGGATTGGCCAAAAATATCATGCAGTAAAAGAATACACATCAACCACTAACACCAAAAGTACAGAAAACGTCATAACAAAACAAAAAACCGACACATAAAAAAAATCTGCAAGTTATTCAAGTGGTCTTGACGTGTAACCAGTTAATGAACTTCCATAATGACACTGTGCAGATACGTACATGTATACACCAATACAAGTTCTTAATAAGATTTGCAAAATGAAATCCAAAGTTAAAGTGGTCTCTACAAATGGCACAGATCTTTGAAATACTCTATTTGGTTTTATATAAGTGCGAGAATATTGATTTTTCTACTGAAATATGACTGGCAAAAAAAAAACATCATCAAGTCAGCGTCAAGTCACGTAGTATACATAGATCGTATTCTAATTAATACTATAAGCGGCTGATTAAACATATTCTGAGTATGGTATTTCAGTTACAAGGTCAATAAAAGTTGGAACAAAACAGGGATTTAATCCGCAGCCGGAAATCAATGACAGACTAATAGAGCATGATCAAAATAAAAGAATCAGAAAAAAAGCTATAGAACACTCATAGAAAACTTAAGATTAAACATGTATACGGTTAAATTCACTGAAAACATGGGATATGCATAGGAAGTGTATTGCGTCTGAAGGCATTAGGGAATTGAATAATGCAAAGACCGATCCACTATACTGGAAATTCAACAGGATTGTACTTTAAAGCGTAAATTTATTGCACTTTTGACGAATTGCACTAACAAGATCAGACAAACTTATATGGGATGAGGCAACACTTTTTCATTTGATTTACTGCCATACAAATGAATGAAAAACTTTAAGCATTTGACAACATTCTCTTAATTATACTTTTTAAATCTGCGAAAAACATCCGGAAACTAAAACACTTATTCTAATTGACATTCCCTGTATTTTGATCTGCTTCGGTAAATTCGTTATTCCAGTAAAAGACTAGATGAATGCATTTCATGATTGATTGAAACTGATTACATTGTTTTAACGATAAAAATTGAATATATAAAATGAGTTCATGGAAACGCCAGTTCCTGTAAAAGATACATGATTCTTATTAAAAAATAAATCAATGCAAGTTCACCTTAAATATGCAAACTAAGGCTTTAATGCGAATTAATGGAACAGGAGGTATGGTAATACATGGATCTGAACATGTTATTCCGGTAACGATACAAAAATAAGTATATTTTGATTTCTGCTCCAAAAGATAAAAGCCTGTCAAATTAATTGCAACAGACACGACAACAACACCCGAGAGTAAACGCACCAGAGACTCCTGCCGTTAAGATACATTGTTGAATCGTAATCAAAATTTAGACATCAAAGATGTATGCATTGAAAGCGGTTTGGAAAATTTCTATTTGCTTACAATAAGACATAAATCACAAAGTTCATGAGCCGTTGGCAAAGGTAAATTCTGCATCCAAAAACTTGCCCATTTGTGCTAGTTTGAAACCAAAGATTTGTTGTGATTAAAGATAAACAAGGTAAGAAGACTGTGACCGGTAAACCACAAACTAAAGAGGAAACAAAACAAACCGCCTTAAATTTCATATACAAGTAGTTAAGTTGTTGAATATATCTCAAAATGTATAAACCATCGAGACGAGTGAAATATCTAACCCTAAACTTATGTACAATAATTTAAATGAAAACAATGTCATGGAAAGTATACACAAGGTGATGTTATTGCAGTTAAATTAACTTAAAATGACTGGTTTGTGGCAACGACACGTGGTCATCAATGACACAGACTTTCCTTTAGAGACAACCAAAACAAGATGGCGTCCATAAAACCTTCGAAGTGATACTAATGCCTCGTTCACATGTACCTTTAATTCGAATTGAATTCGAATCGAATGCGAATCGAATTCGCTAATCGCGTTCACACACTATTTCTTTTTTAATTCGAATTGATAGCCAATTCGAATTAACTAATTCGCATTAGAAGTACGTTTTTATTAATCCGAATTAAAAGTTAACGTCGTTAGGACTGTAATGCGAATTTGATGCGTATTCCAATTCGAATTAGAATTGACGTTAGGACGTTAAACGTTTCGAATGCGAATTAAACTAATTCGAATTAGTTAATGCGAATCGAATTCGAAATACGTGTGAACTCAGCATTACATTACGTTTCAGAACAATTGGTCCAAAAACTTTCTTTAAACCACCAATTGTACACATTCACGGAAAGCATGATATGATACTTATTTTTAACCAATCATATATTTAACTAAGCGTCAAATCTATTGGAATCTTTTAAGTTAATATGCACTTTTTGTAAACATGAACATCACGGAAGCCTTTAATGCATTTACTTCAAGAGAGAGTGGATAGTATACTAGAATGAAATTCATAACAGTGTAGCTATGGCCATTCATTGACTGGGGAACGTTCGTCTGTAATGCCCACTGCTCACGACGTACTTATCATAGAAATTTAAACTGTGAGGTCACCAAAGGTTCTAAACGCCTAAATAAAATAATTAAAAATACTAATCAGGAATAACCTTTGTAATTTGAAAATAAATAAAAATGGCCTTCAACACGGAGTCTTGGCTCACACCGAACAGCAAGCTATAAAGGTTGAATACTTAAAATTCTTTACTTGATTTTTTGTTATGGTTTGACCATCAATTTTCCTAATATGATATCGCACGTTCTTTCAGATTATTTTTTTTACTTAATTGGCTTTAAAAGTTACAATGCATGATGTCGTCTGTTTATGTAGTTCATATGTGTTTTTCGTTTCTCGTTGGTTTTCCCGTTTGAATGGTTTTACACTAGTAGTTTTGGGGCCCTCTATAACTTGCTGTTCGGTGTGAGCCAAGGCTCCGTGTTGCAGGTCGTACCTTGACCTATAATGGTTTACTTTTATGAATTATTACTTGGGAGGAGAGTTGTCTCATTGGCACTCATACCACATCTTCCTATATCTATCTATATCTATACATTTTTTATTCAACAAAAGAATACATCTCAAGAATATAAGTTTTGTAAGAAACGTGAGAAATTGTGTTGGACTTGAAGATAAGGCAAAGTGACAAATATCTGAAAGAATGAATCGTTTTATGGTATTAAACAAAGAAATCAAATGATTTTTTAATTATCCAGAACTCTTCACAAACAAAACCCACATGTATACGCATTGAATAAATAGTAGGCCATTCTTAAATGATCACACCGTAGAAGTAGTTGTGCTCTTAATCAATGAGATATTTTGTGAATTAACCCCATCAACTTAATAGTTTTTTTTACAATGGATAAACCTATTTTTTTTTATTATTATTAAATAATATCATCTCTGAACATTATTATTCTTATAAATGACACGGTTGTATGTGATGATTATAATAAATATTTAAAACAAATTCCTTTCAAGCTTTGTAAAAAGAAAGTTTCATTTTATGTATCGGAATGTGTAACAAGTGAATATTGCAATCCCCACTGGAAGGCCTCTGACAGACTGGGTGAGCATAAAATCATAGCCGTTGACAAACAAGTTACAACCTACAAAGTTAACGTCTTACTGTCGACCACACTGTTATGCAATTAATTCTATTTAAATTTAATTATGATTATTGATTTTCGTGTATGAGGGCAGACATAATTCCAGTTGTGGCCAGATAAAACAGGTATAAATAATTGATGTAATCAGTTTGTATTTATAAAATAGAGAAATTGTATACCATTTCTTCTATTAATAATAGCATACAATTTCTTGCTAAATTAATTGTATATATTATTTCCTTGTTTAGGAAATATGATGTCGTTAGTAATCGTGGTCCTTAAATAAATGAAACATCACAAGTTTATGTTGCTATATATGGACCAGGATCTGCTTACTCTTCCGGAGTACACGATATCACCCCCAGTTTTTTGGTGGAGTTCGTGTTTCTCAGTCTTTGGTCTTCTATACTAGTATTTTATTTTGTTTATTACTGTTTGTCTTTTTGTCTTTTTCTTTTTTTAGTCTTGCCGTTGTCAGTTGTGTTTCGACTTGTGAGTTAGAATGTCCCTTTAGTATCTCTTGCCTCCTTCTGTATGTTTCAATTTTTCTTTTTTATTAATTTATTATACAAGAGATCTTAAAGGATGATATTTGCATTTAATTTAATGGTTCCCTTTAAAAAAGTAATGAATTAAAAAAGGTTTTTTTTATATTAACAACACAATTGACTAAATCTAAGTCAATTATTAATGATATTGCGTTTTTAAATTTAATTTTTTTTTGACAATTTTTTAAAGTCATATAAAACTGCAAATTAAAAGAAAATTATGCCTATGTTTTTTTATCATGTTTATAACTAGATGGATAGTTTTCATTATAAAACTTATGTACAAAAACTTTTTTCTGAAGACAATTCTTTAATTTGTCCACATTTAAAAGAAATTTACTTTTTTTAATTGCTTACTTACAGGAAGCAATTCGCCGAAATATTTTCCGTGTGCAAGTGACCTTAGCGTGACCCGTCTCGTAAAAAACGATGATCGCAATACGCATGGATCTGTCATTGAAATAAACTATTATCTGATTTTCTGTGTTATACACGTGCTCAATATCCATGCTTCTTTGTTGATTGTTTACTACAAGGTGACAATCGGTAAACTACGGCTTCAAAACACGGCAATTAATTAGCTGTCATATTTTCACATTATAACAGACAGAGACAAACAAATATTAACGATTTTTTACGATATGTTTGCGTAAGAAATGATAAAATCGTGCATAGAAGAATAAGTGTATGATATATACATGCATTGGTTTAAGAATTGGAGAAACATTATATTATTGTTCACCAGTCACTCATTTCATATGACTTTAAATTGGAAATATATTCAAATGTATATAAATGTGTGTACGCGTCGAAATTTTTGTATGATAAACAAATTTACCGAGTCTGTCTAGAATCTTTGAAATATTGAATTAGTCTATGGCATTGCGATTTATAGCACATGGTCTCTAGATTTCATTCCAAGAATTGTAAAATTGTAAGGAGGATCACATTAGTTGTATTTAGCCTTGATCAGACAGAGCTCACGCCGTAAACCGGTGCCTATTGTCTAAATCGACCTATTCATGTGATTATACACCAATGTAAGCCTATTCTACCAATCATAAGAATATCCTTTTGCAGTACTAGTTCAAAAATCAACATTTACTTTGGAGACATAATTTGCGTAATATCTTTATTCAAAAGTAAGGTTGGGAATATTTGCGTGGGAACATGTATATTAAAGTCTACAATATCAGTCATAAAATGTCTATGTAGCTACTATAAAGCACTAGTCGGGATACAATATAAATACTAAGATGAATAATCTGTTTAATTCAAGTTAAGTTGAATGTCTTATATGAAAAGTTCTACTGGCTATTTAAATAAAATAACACCAGTATCAAATGTTCATCGATTAACCAAACCTTGTATCAATAATCCCTAGGACATGCATGATACAGGTGCAGCAGTTAATATTGAATCTATGAAAAGTATATAATACGTTTCAAGGTTAACAATTATATTGAGTCTTTAGTTTTCCTTACTTTATTATGAAGGCTTTTTTTTGTCTTTTTTGTGTGCATGTTTTCGAGTCATTGATTTGCATGTACGTTTGGTATCTTCCGCGGCTCTTTAACACACTTATATCCATACATCCTGGTAATTTTCAGGGGAAATGCCCTTAGCCCCTATGAGCACTGTAATGATCGGTGATTGAATGTCTTATGTCTGAATCGGTATAGGTACTAAAATGTATGCATATGTTAGTGTGGATTTAAGCCAATGTACAATGGCGCGACTACCATATCCATTCTATAGAATCTGATTTAAAAGAAAAGTAGTTGTGGTTTCTTGATGTGGTTTATAAGTGTTACCTTTTCTCGTTTTTTGAAATAGATTAGTCCGTCTGAATGGTTTTACACTGCTTAGTTTTAGGGCCTTTTATAGCTTGCTGTTCGGTTTGAGTCAAGGTTTGATGTAGAAGACCTACAAATTGTGACTTGGATGGAGAGTTGTTACATTGGCACTCAAACCATATGTTCTTATATCTATACAACAGAAATTTTCGTTTGATATTTAGTTAGAAAACTAATAAGCGTAAATTTTATTCTACCTCTAGAAATGACGAGATCAATTACATTCCCAAAATATGAAATATAGGATTTTAGAGAGGCTAAGATGTTTTTCACAATTGAATTCTTAAATTTTAACGTTATAAAATTCGTTATGTAATAGTTTGGGAGTATTTATCCGAAACATATTTTTGTTTTTTAATATAAAATAATACCTTGATGGTTTAATAAATGGTTTTTACTTTCTTACATTCGAAAATTCAAAAATTCGAATCGAAGATAATTTTGAAAGTCTATCTTTCTTTGATAAACAACTTTTATGATTCTGGCTGCCAGTATTTAAAACATTGAATTACTTTATGACATTACGATTTATACCACATGGTTCCTAGATTTCATTCCAAGAATTGTAAAATTGGAAGGGGATCATATTTATCGTTTTTAACCTAGATTATATTGATCTTACTTCTATAATCGGTTTATTGTCATAGACAAAGACTTAAACGGACAATTAATGTTATACAATGTTATAGTACACCAATATAGACATAGTCTATATCCCAAGTCAGGAGCCTGTAATTCAGTGGTTGTCGTTTGTTTATGTGTTACATATTTGTTTTTCGTTCATTTTTTTACATAAATATGGCCGTTAGTTTTCTCGTTTGAATTGTTTTACATTGTCTTATCGGGGCCTATTATAGCTGACTATGCGGTATGGGCTTTGCTCATTGTTGAAGGCCGTACGGTGACCTATAGTTGTTAATGTCTGTGTCATTTAGGTCTTTTGTGGATAGTTGTCTCATTGGCAATCATACCACATCTTCTTTTTTATATAGTGTACTTTTCTTACGAATATCCTTTTGCAATGTTTGGAAATTTCTTACGAATATCCTTTTGCAATGTTTGGAAATTAGTATTTTTTTTTGAGACATGAATTCCGTTATATCTATCTTTAGTAGTAAGAATGGGAATATATGCGTGGAAACATTTATATGTAGGGTCTAAAATTACAGTCATTAAATGTCTTCGTAAAACAATAAAATATAAAAATTAAGTTGAATACTCTGTGCATATTGTAAAGGTCGACTAGCTACTATATAATAATATTAAAGGGAAGCTCTTAAAATTAAAAGTACAAAAATACCAAACTCCAACGATAATTATTAAATGGCAAAATCAAAAGCTCGAATACATCAAACAAATGGTAACAACAGGCAACTTCCTGCCTTGGCACAGACATTTCTGCACGTATTACCAAATATATCTACTGAACCATAAAAGGTACAAAATGTTCTTTCTTCATGATTTCAATTATGATACGTTATAATAGATATAAGTATATTTGATATGAGTGCCAATGAGACAATTCGCCATCTTAGTCACGATTTTAAAAGTAGACCAGTATAGATGAAAGTACAACGTTCAACACAGAGCCTTGGCTCACAAAGAACAGGAAGCATAAGTTCCAAAATGACTAGTGTAAAATGCTTCAAACAGGAAAACCAACGATCTAAATATATACAAACAAGAATTTGTCTCCAGTACACGAATGCCCCACTCGTACTATCATGTTGTATGGACAGTGGACCGTGAAATTGTGGTAAAAACTCTTATTTTCATTACAATTAGAACGATCATATCATAGGGAACATGTGTACTAAGTTTGAAGTCGATTGGACTTCAACTTCATCAAAAACTACCTTGACAAAAACCTTTAACCTGAAGCGGGACAGACAGACGGACGAACGAACGAACGGACGGACGAACGGACGCACAGACCAGAAAACATAATGCCCCTCTACTATCGTAGGTGGGACATAAAAACAAGAAAAGAGAAACACTTATGAACCACATCAACAATAAACTCATCATAGATACCAAGATAATTGTTTGTATTTACGCCAGACGCGCATTTCGTATACAAAAGACTACTTATATGTGACGCGCGAATCCAAAAAAGTCAAAAAGACCAAATAAATTATGAAGTTGACATTACTTATTTTATTCTAGTTTCTAGTTATAGTCGCTCAGAACGACTTGAACAGAAACATTTTGAAAAATCAATCTATATGACATTGTATACTTTAGTTTCTTATAGAAACTTACTAGTATACCATATTTATACACTAAATCATTCAAAACGATTTTCTTTAAAAAAAAATATGGATATAACAGTGTTTTGTCATTGCGTAAACGATTTAATAAACATAAAATTATATTCCTGAATAACAGAACGTAAGTTCATCACATCTTTGTGAAACTAGAATAATTTAAGGTGCTACATATCTCTGTATTGTTTTTAACAATCGATTTGTACACAATACAAATATTGCCATTTATGAATGTGGATATAACTCGTTTTCAAAGTGTACAGCTTAACGTGATTGGGGTCCATCGTTCTCTGTGTATGTAAGTCCTCCCGTCTGAAAGGGACGAGAATATCATTGTGTTTATCATGAAACAGTACCTCTATTCAGTAATGCAGTGCAGGTATATGGTTTGATAGAGAAAAAAAACCAAGGAAACTCACAAAATTAAAAAACAAATTAATATAGGATAAAAGAGGGACGAAAGATACCAGATATACAGTCATTCCCAATACCAAAAATACTTACATATCAAAAGATGATTCATGATTTTAGCACACTAACATAACACAAATTGTGTCTCCAGTATCATGCAGCGACGGAGGAGTGAAACTAATAGTATCTAAAATGATAAAAGCCATTATGCAATAACTCCTATCAAATATTATGACAACATAACTCCAGAAATCGTTTTGTTAGCAATACAATAAGTGTCTCATGTGACCACTTCTGAACATATTTTTTTAGAAAAGAAAAAGTGGTTGTAAAGATGATTTTTGGTATCAATTTAATAGTAACATCTACTAAAAATATTAATTATTATGTAGTTAAATCTTTAAAATGTGGACATTGTCTTAGTATACTTGTTTCTTATTCAAAGAAGATTTATTCTTTTCCAGACGTATTATCTTTTTTCTTTTATATCAACTTGTGGCTCGTCTCTAGACTTGTCATAATCAAGTTATTAATAAAAGTAACAGTAGTATACCGCTGTTCAAAAACTCGTAAATCTATTGAAAAAAAAACAAAATTGGGGTAACAAACTAAAACTGAGGGAAACGCATTAAATATAAGAGGAGAACAACGACACAACATTAAAATGTAACATAAACATAAAAACGGACTAAGCATTAGACAAAATCCGATGAGAATAACAAATATAACATTAAAACCAAATACATGAATTTGGGATAGAAAAGTACCGTGACACGTCTTATAGAACTGTGAATTCACCCTCAAATGTAAAAGAAAACAAACGACACAACGAAAACACAAAGTTAAACTGATACACACACAGAAATGAACTATAATATAACAATGGCCATTTTCCTGACTTGGTACAGGACATTTTTAAAGATAAAAATGGTGGATTGAACCTGGTTTTGTGGCATGCCAAACCTCGCACTTTAATGACAATGTTAAATATAACATTGAAATGACAACATAATATTACAGGACTACAATACAAATAAATAGGAGAACGTATTAGACAAAGAAACACATGATTAATAAAACAAAAGGCATCAGGTTTAAAATTCAATACGCCTCGTCCACACAAGACTCACCAGTGACGCCCAGATATAAAAGATCGAAAGTGAAAAAAAGTACAAAGTTGTACAGCACTGAAGATCAAAATTTGAAAAAGGTTGTGTCAAATACGGCAATGTTTTTATGCTTGGGATAAGAACATCCTTATTATTTAGAACAATTTATGCTATGCAAACAGTAAATTTTATCAAATGAATATAAAAGATATACATAATGAAACTGAAGTATTAACTAATTACAGAAAACAAAACCCGAATACATAATGAAAAGACAGACACACCCGACTTAGTCCAGGCCTCAACGCAAAAATCATAAAAATGACGTCACATACGAAGTTGGGAAAAGGCACAAAAATGACGTCACATTTGAATTTCTGAAACATTACAGAAAAAAAATGACGTCACATTTGCAAAACTATATCTCAAAAGTAAGATAAAATTAGGATTGATTTAAGATTATAATACAACTAAATACTGATTTTACATTTAAACACAATGCACATTGCAATACTTATTAATAGCAATTAACTATACTATATATAAGTCCAGTTTGTTTTGAATCCAACTTCAAACGTAAATTATCGTAGATTACGTCGAACAAAATCAAATCTAATAAATGAAGGCGGTGATTAATTTTCTTTATCATATACTTAGTACAAAATACAGCAATTTTGTATATCTAATAAAGGGTCTTTTTTCCAGTCTGTATCACATACCCTGTATCGAATACCCGTATCGCATAGCTAAACCCGTATCGCATAGCCCGTATCGCATGGCAAAACCCGTATCGCATGGCTGCATGACGTCATAATGTGAAGAACGTTAACTTTTGACCTATCACGTCCAGTTACTGTATTTCCTGGCATGAAAGGGAAAAAAATGAGTTCAAACTAACAAAAATGTACTAGCATTTCAAATAAAATCAATATTTTCCAAAAAAAATAGTACCCAGTGACTTCACGAGCGATTTTCATCTATATAAAAAAAGACACAATAAGATGGAAATATCTGAAGTTTTATTGTTTAGTCTTATTTTTTATGAAGTCTCTTTTCATTACCTGATGGGTTAAACACAAATGAAAATTTTTACGATTTTAATTTGATTAGAAAAGGTAGCAAACTTTCCAATAAATATTTTTCTTGGTGTTCACCTCGCCAGAAGTTAAAATGAACCAGATCATGAATAATACCATCGCCAAAAAAACAATAAAACTTTAAACATTTTACATCTTACGATATTTATTTTTTGAATATTAATTTTTGTTGAAATATAAGAATAGTATCGTTGGTGGATGCATTTTAATACATTGTCTTAAACGTATATTGAGAATAAAATTTGGTTATAGGGGATATTACGATGTGGATATTAAGCAAATAAGGAAGTCTATAAAAAAAATTCAGCTGGGAAAATACAGCACAATCACAATGTTCTTTTCTTGCTTATAATTTCGGACGATTTAAAAAAAAATTGATATCCCATGAATCTGATTCCATTAAAATATATGATAAACAGAAAAATACATGGCAAAATCCGTATCACATGCCGTATCACCCTCGACCAATATCATCCCTTGGGCCTAAAGGCCCTCGGGATGATACGGCATGTGATACGGATTTTGCCATGTATTATTCTCTATTTACCATAACACATGAATATAATATAAAAGACATCAACAAATTTGACAAAATCCGACAAGAACCACAAATACAACATCAAACTAAACACATGAATTTGGGATAGACAAGTACTGTAACACGTCTTATAGTATTCACACTCAGCAAAACAGTCACAATCGGGAATAAGTCACGTTCGGTATAATTAAAAGATAAGACGACGTAATGACAAACCACAATCTTCCATGTGGTAAAGATGTCCTTAGCTAGTTTGGTCAAAGAAACGTCGTATGGATCAACTAATTCGTGATGGTGTCCATAAAATTTAAGACTCGTTTCACGTTCGAAATTTTAATGTTTTACTTTATAAAATCTTTATGCAACAGTTTCTGAAAGATTTGACATATATATACCATAAAACCGTGGTGGTTTAGTTAATATTATTTCCTTACTTACATTCGAGAATATGTAAATACTTGACGAAGATAATTTGAAAGTATATCTTTCCATAATAAACAACTTTTAGTAGTCGGTTAAAATATCAAAAGTATTGACTTACTTAATGACATTGCGATAAATACCAAATTCTGTCTATATTTCTTTCCAAGAATTGTAAAATTGTGAGAGGATCATATAAATCACGTTTAACCTTGTTTATATGAACTCACTACTATAATTAGCTTAATGCCATATACAAAGACTTAAATGAACAATGTATGTAATAGTACACCAATGTGAGCTAAATGTACTTTTCGTTCGAATATCATTTTGCAATCCTTGTACGAAAAGTCATATTTGATTAAGAGACGTGAATTCTGTTATATCTTTATTTAATAGTACGAATGGGAATATATGCGTGGGAACATGTATGTTTATGGTCTAACGTTTCAGATATGAAATGTCTTCGTAAAAACAATAAAATGTAAAGACTAAGTTATAACTCTGTTTATATCAAAGACATCATATTACCTAATATTGACTGTCTAATATGAAAAGATCGACTAGCTGCTTTAAAGTAACATTAAAAAGTAGTACTTACAAGTTAGAGTACAAATGTACAGAACTCAAAGAAAATGTCAAAACATAAAGTATCTTTTCAAATGCAAATTCAAAGGCTGATATACATGATCATCAAACGAATGATGGTAACAACAAATATATACCTGACTTGGTAAATACATTTCATGATAAATTACCCAAAATGTCTACGGAAACATAAAAGGTACCAAAACAAATGTTTTCATAATTTCAATATCGTTGTGTTTGACCCGTTCGTAGACACCCATTGACCCTTTCGTAGACACCCAATAGGAGGATACATGTAATCAAGCCTGAAAGTCAAATGAAATTAGTGACTGGTGAAAAATAATTTAATTCTTGAACCAATGCATGTATATATCATAAACCTAGTCATCTGTGCACGATTTCATCATTTTTTACGCAAAAATATCGTATAATCGTCATTTTTTTCTCTCTGTCTGTTACAAATGTATGAAGTGAAAATATGGCAGCTCATTAATTGTCGTGTTATACCGATTGTCAACATATAGTAAACAATCAACACAGAAGCATGGATATTGAGAACGTTTATAACATGTACAATCAGATAATAGTTTATTTCAGTGACAAACATATGCGTATTGCGATCACCTGATTTTTACGAGAGGGTCACGCTAAGGTAGCAATACACAGTTAGGACAGCTGAGTGCTAATTAAGCCTTCAAAGATGGTTTATAAGAGCATGAATATTATCTTTTGCATGTTTTAGGGGCTGTTTTCTGTTAAACAATCCATATTTTCATAGCTAGACCGGCCAACGGTCCTGAAATGAATGTAATGTTTACAAACACTTTTTTTCTACACAGTTTTTGACGCAATTTTAAAAAAAAAAAGAGATGAAAGACATATGATTTTCATTGGATTTGCTGAGTGATATATGTACATAGTTTTAGAAAAGGTACTACTTCAAGCGATTGAAATTCTACTTTTAGCCAAATTGTGGGAAAATATGTGACATCTTTTCCCCCCTTTTTGCAATATTTTATAACAAATAAATGCAGAGTGTTGCCATGGATACACACAAAAGAAATTATATTTTACCATTTTATATACTGGATATAACATCTATGGAAGATTCTGATCACATACATATGCCCATATATGACACAAACAGTAAGCTTGATATTGCAAGAAAGCAATGATAAGGGGGTGGTAAAATTTATAAGGGCAAATTTTAATATTTTTTCCAAACTGTTAATTGCTACCTAAGGTCACTTTGAATACAAAAAAAAAAATGTGTTGAATCGCTTCCTGAAAGCAAACAATTAAAAAAAATAAACTTCTTCTAAATGTGGACAAATCAAAGAATTTTCTTCAGCAAAAAGGATATGTACATAAGTTTAATAATGACAACTATCCATTTTGTTATGAAAAAAACACATGCATTATTTTTGTTTTAATTTAAGGTTTCATATGACTTTAAACTTATTCTGAGTTGTAAGTTATTGTCAATGTATAACATACCACGATGTTTTTATATTGTCGGTAGGAAAAAGGACAACAGAACATGTGTAAAGAAATAGGAAATTCCTGAAAATAAGCGACTTCTTTTGTTTTTCAAAGTACACGAACTAACAACTTAAAAACACGTTATTGAATAAAAAATGTCTACTTCACTTTGTTACGGTTACCGCATCTGTATACCATACGACCTTATATTATTTGAAAACATTTTATTTTCAAATGTTTATGTGTTATCGTTGTATTAAGGATTAAATAAACATTAAGTTCTTTTCTTGTTTTACCAAACTTACGTGAAACACATTTTTGTGAAACCAGAATATTTTTTTAGATTCGAGCGTCACTGATGAGTCTTTCATAGACTAAACGCGCGTCTGGCGATCTATGAAGAGTTTATGTACAACCACAGCACTTCTCTGTTGACACGAATTATCATTGCTATGGTAATAATAATAAATAAACTGTTACAAAACTTTAAGCTTTTGAAATTCGATGGCTTTTCTACATCAGCAATAGATTACCTTAGCTATATTTGGCAAAACTGTTAGGATTTTTTTCTTTATTGTTTTTTTTATATTCGAGCGTCACTGATGAGTCTGTTGTAGAAGAAACATGCTTTTGGCACAAATTCAAAATTAAAAAAAAAATGAATCATGGCATTTTTGATGATTTTATATATAGATCTATCCGTGTTTTGTATTTAAAAATTAATTTGCACACAAGACGAATATTTCCATGTATGTATATTTGTTATAGCCCACCATCCAAGGCAAGCAGAATAAACTAATTAGGTCCGTTGTTTTCTCTTTATGTTATTTAACCTGTCCACAAGGGACAATGTGTAAGCATCGCTGTAGTACCTCTAGTGAATCAAACCACATATAGTAAAATGTATGTATAAAGGCAGTGCATTTAAATTATTTGATATAAAAAGCTTATTTCGAAAATTTAAAAAAATAAATAAAAAAATAAATAAATAAAGGACAGCATTCGCAATACCCCAACATTACGTTTGTTTTCAAAAGGATTATTCATGATTTTAGCGCACTTACATAAATCATATGGTGTCTCTATCATCATGCAGCGACAAGAGAATGAAACTTATAGTATCTAAAATGATGAAAGCCATTATGCGATTTCGAAAGGAGTAGGTTCAGTAAGACCCTATTTTGGCCCCAAAATATAGCAGTTTTGCAAAATTGTGAAAATGTAATCTTTTAGATATTTATTGGAAAGTATAATGTTTCTGCTACACAAATATGGGCTGTTTTTGACAATACAATGCACATATATCGGGTACTAACATCATTAAGTCATGCTAAATTACTGAAATCTTCTCAATTTCAGCATTTTTGTTAAATGCTAGATGGTTTCCGTCTCAAATGAAAGTAGCCGCATTCGTGTTCATTCATTATATTGAAATTTAAGTTGTATTTAATGATAGTACATAACATATATAAAGGTTGAGGATGAACACGGATGCGGCCACTTTCATTTTTGACAAAAACAATCTGAAAAGTGACGATTTTTTGCATATTTGACAGATTTTTCATATTTTAGCTTGGAGGGTTTTTAATGACGTAATCAGTTAAAATCTGTCACAAAAACCAATTGAAAAAATTGAAATAGACACTTAAATGTTTAAAAAGTGTCCAAAATCTTTCGTTAGATGAACCTGAAATTTGAGGCCAAAATCGGCCCTTACCGGACCTACTCCGTTGGTTGCAAATGCATTTAACATCATGTAACAAACTCTAGGTTTGAATCAAATCTGTGTTAAAGTAGCTTTGATGTAGGCACTTTACCTGTACAGAATGTTTTAAAAAAAAAGACCAACGGGTATTCGGTAAAATAAATTCTATTGAACAATTTTTTGTTTTCATTTCAAAAGAAATTAGTCGAATCGGCTTAAATCGATAGTCAGACATGTTGTCAAAATTGTAAAATAACAAAGTTTATATTGTACCACAGACACCGTCTTTTATATAAATTATTATATTCTGTTTCAAAGTAAGATTTTTTTTTGGTTAAAATACAGTGACAAGTATCATATGTACAGTATAACCAATATATAAAAAAGTGGGTACAGAAAATGAGATTGTAAGATTTATGATTTGCTTTGGAACATCAGGTAATGCTGGACATGGGTAGACATTTGCCATCAACGAACTCAGGAAATTGTTTATATGGGAATACACTCATCATAGATACTAGTACCAGGATTAAATTTTGTATTTACACCAGACGCGCTTTTTGTCTACAAAAGATCCATCAGTGACAATCGAATCCAAAAAAATTAAAGAGCATTGAACTTTGCATTCTCTCATTGCGAAATATACGAAGGATTTATTACAGTCCGACATAAAGTATAGTTTTCATCAAATAAATTTGAACTGTCCCTATTCCCATTAAGGCGGGACGGGAAAGCTCTCAATAAAACCACTCACCCTTGAAATCTGTTCCCATTAAATGTAACATATAGAAAGTAAAATCAAAAGTGATACAGTCGAAGCAATAATAGTAACAAATAAAGATGTGTGTTACACGTTAATAATAGCAAATGAACGAAACAAAATCAAAACAACTCAAACATCTAAACATTAACATATAGTCTTTGCTGACTTTAAGTATTCATTTATTCCATATATCAAGGTCTAGATCGCCTGATTCTAAAACAAAGTGATGAACGATTTGTCATATTTCGGAAGTCTCTATTGAAAGAGCTTAGTTGTCAAATCAACAACGATGGCTTGCATTCAGGTAAAACATTTGACTTTTAATTAAATAATGGGGAAGCGAACCTTACACGCTCTAATAGAATCAATTATGGTACGGTCTTCGTTTCATATTTTACAATCTACTTGGCTTGAGATGTTTGAAAACAAATTCCAAGGTTACAGATAAAAGCTATCCTTGATCATAATCATCAATGTCAATGTGAAGGTTACAAGTCACTGACTTCATATCCAAATACATGAATCTTTCTGAATTCCAATCTTATGATTTTCATTGGTTTGTTTGCTGTGGTTTTATTAATTACTTTGTATCATTTCCTTTGAGTAGTTAGAATAAGGTATACGATGTGTGACATGTTAATCATTATAAAATCAAACGTCTGTCTTACTTACATTCAAGTTGTAAACATTGTAAAACCTTATGGAAAATAGAAAACTGTCAAAGAAGAGCACTTTACATTGAAAGAGACAAAAAAAAAACGAACTCCGTCAGACAGAAGAAATAAAACAAACAAAAACACAAACAAACAATCAAAAACATAACAAATTATAGATAAAATCAATAATGAAACTTGTACAAATATTTTCAAAATATGGCAAACAGCTTAACAAATTCTGTACACATGTATGAGTTCGCAAAGTGTATTACATTGAAATGAATGATACCTTGTCAGAAGATCCATTGATATTCAATATGAGAAAAGTTTCCAATCAACAAACTTAAGATTGCCGAAGCTTCAAAACGATATAATTACGGTAGAATTAAAGCTTTAATCAATAAATACAATCACAGTTTCTCTTTTACAGATGTTGCAAAGGATTGATTTTTCAATATTTCTGTAACTTGTTCCAGCTCTCACAATTTGAATCTCTTTAACTAGACGAAGTTTTATTATTTAGATAGTTTTAAATACATTGACTGAATGAAAAATCTGGGCTTATATTACTAATTTCGGTTCGTACAGATTGAGCCATTTTAACTGTTATACATTGATTATAATAGGAACCGACTCTAAAATATTTCATACATCAAGTATGTAAAGCCATTAAAATTATTATCTCTCCTATAGAGCAGTACCTTAGTTATTAATTTAACTTTATAAAAATCCTTTTAAGATCATTTTTTTCTTTATGTAAGTCGTTACATGTGAAATACATGCTACATGTAGATTGATATATAAAGAACAGAACCAGTGTGCCCATTTTGTGAACATTATAATTAAATTTTATCTTGGGTTAAAGTCCATTTAACTGGGCTTTTTTTCAGAAGAATCGATTAAAATACACGTAAAAAGGGGATTCGCTAAACAGTAACACTCAGAAATATCAGCATTCAATACCCGATTCGTACGAAAAATACAATAAACATCGAAGCTTAACAGTGACTTACAATGATAATAATATAAACAATGTCCTTTGGTGTATTGCAGATAGTTGTGATAATGGCGATTATTTCACATATCACTATTCTAATAAACTAAACGAAAACAACGAAAAAAACATGAAAAATCGAGCATTGCTAACAAAATGTTTTCAGACGTCTCGTTAATTTTCAGTTTAAGTATTATGTAAATATAAGCGAACTAACTTTAGTTGACCCTTAGTGAAAATCAAAATACAAATACAAAAGAAGACATATAACTCAATTGGCAAAAGCAAAATAGAAACGGTTTTGGTTTTGTTAAATGTTGAATGCCTATTGTTCACAATGTGTGTCCTTTGGTTTTTATGTATGGATGTCTCATTGGAAGGCATAGTATATCTCCTTAAAGTTGTATCAGTACAAATGAAACTATATATAAATAAACTCATCATAGATACCAGGACTAAATTTAGTATATACGCCAGCCGCGCGTTTCGTCTACAAAAAACTCATCAACAAATCTAAAGATTGATAAACACGAATCAAACCACACACATTGTGTGAACAAAAGAGCTCAAGAAGGCTAAGCAACCATTCTTTGGCTTATCACAAACACGCATTCGTTGACGCCATAAAAGAGAGACAAACGATACCAAAGAGACAATTAAACTCACAAAAAAACTGGCAAATACATATCTAAAAAAAAGAAAAAGACAAACATCAATACACATAACAACACAGAAAACAAACAAAATAAGCAGCACGAACCCCGTCAATTTCTTGTGCTTCGGGAGGGTATTTACGAAGCATAAGCAAGCAAAAGGGGTCAGAATATATCCAATAAAAAAATATATAAAAATATATCAACGGTTAACTGTGATATAGAATTTTGTATACAAGTCAACAAAGACGTAAGCCCTGGCTTATTGTGTCAATTTTATGTTCTATATAAGAGGTATGCCTGCAAAATTAACCGACTTTATTACATGAGTCTAAACAGTTCGTTTCGTAATAAAAATGCAACATGCTGTCGAGATAGAGTTGAACAAAAATAGAAGAAAGGCGAATAAAATAGGATTATGAAGTGACATTAGGACATTAACTAATTTAAAAAGACTATATAAACACTGTTATAGATAACATTTATTTAAACAAACGTCATTTAACTTCTGCTACAGAGTGCATTAGAATATTCACAGCACCTAACAGGAAAAGGATTTAAGCGGACTTACTTTCCGGATGCACAGTAATTTGTTAGTGCATGGTTTCTAAATAAGGAATATAGGGAAATGTAACAGACAGTACGACAACTGTTTATCTTCTTTGTTTTAATCATTGGATGTATCACCATTAATAGTACAACAAAAACAAAGCTTCAATTTCATAAGATGCTTGAACATTGATATATTCTTGTCATTGCTTTTGGTGACATTAATTCAAGTCTATAAAATAGGAACACTTAAATATACAAGCCCTAAACATTTGTTTAAAAGAATACATATTTGGAACCAATTGTCATATTCCTAACTTGGTGAATGATAAGATCAAACATAATTCATAATACTATAAATAAAAGATTCAGAAGCGCAGACAACTGTGCGAACTCGTGGTCTTGTTTATTACCAAAAGCACGAAGTGCTACAGGTAGGTATATACATATTAGCTCAAGTACAGCAGCATTGCATATAATTCATTTTATGAAGAAACTATATTGAATAAATTTTCAGTTCTAATAAAAGAAATTCACAATAGACGAAAGAATGTCGTTATATATGCAAACTGAAATTTTGTTTTGTCGCAAATTTTAAAATGTTACTGTAAATTGGAAAGTAAGAAAGTTTGTTTTGTATAGAATTGAACATGGTGAGAATTTGTCTATTTGAAAATTAAGTTACAAGTGCCATAGTCACTTGGAGCGTGTTTATCTTAGGATAATTGTAAACTGATTTATAGTTATACATTTAAAAAGAACGACATGCTCAGAAATGTCTTAGCACAGTCCTTGATCTATTATAAATCATCTTTTAAGATGTGCTAAGAAGATGTTAGGACTCCTCTATAAACATGTCCATGATGATTAAAATTATATATCAAGCAGGGATCTCCATGGCCTGTTTAACGATGGCGCCTCGTACATTTTTTGATAATATGATGAACAGTACTTGTCGATAACCAAGTCAGTTATTATATATGTTACTAGTGGTGGACGCACTCAGCATTTTAAAGACTTCACACTAGTTCATAGATAAATAAGCCATTTTGCCAATTGAATTCCGAAATTCCAATGTTATTAATCTATAAAACGATATCAGACATTAGTTACTTAACTATCGGTGTACACTATGAAAACATGCATCAATTTTGTCTTAATTATTTTTTATCCACCTGAAACGCTTTTAGATTGAAGTATCGATGCCGATCAGTTATCATGCTCTCAAAAAGGCAATTATTCCATAGCCTTCCTTGAGTGAAATCCGGCATTTTTTTTTATAATTTATACCTCCAGGTTTTGTCATAGACTTTACTGAACTAGGTCAACTGAATGACCCTTGATTTTAAATTACAAAAAGAAAATTCCACCATAGAATTCCATTGTATCATTTCCGGTATTGTGTGATTTCAAAAGACTTTGATAACCTAGGTCACCTAAGAGACTGATTATTTTCACAAACATAATAGTATACCATGATATGACTTGAAATACATCTGGAATTACATTATGGGCCTTGTACGTTTTCCCAATAGTCTTATCTAATTGATGTCAACTAAAAGACCTTTCATTATTTTCAAAAAAAAGAATGATATACAAAGTATGCTGATTCATCTGATATAACGTCATTTGTTCCTCCTAGACTTAATTAATCTAGGTCAACTTAATGACCCTTCATTATTTTCCAAAAATAAAAAGTTACAAAATAGTAGTCCATGATATTGTGTGAATTTACTTTCACGTTTTCTCATCGATTTAATACAACAGACATACATTGTGTAGGTATGAGAAAATATAAACATACACGTATTAAAAGTAAGGTTGTACTCTAATAAAATCATAGAAACATACAAGTATCAAAAGTAAGGTTGTACTCTAATAAAGTCATAGAAACATTATCTAACCACTGATATTAAAGTTGCATAAGTTGACGAAGTTGACACAAATCATCATTGAACGTTTAGTTTCTTTGCGGCACATAAACAATATATATGGTTTTATAACTATTTTGATCTGAGCGTCACTGATGAGTCTTATGTAGACGAAACGCGCGTCTGGCGCACTAAATTATAATCCTGGTACCTTTGATAACTATTTACAACACTGGGTCGATGCCACTGCTGGTGGACGTTTCGTCACCGAGGGTGTCACCAGTCCAGTAGTCAGCACTTCGGTGTTGACATCAATATCAATTATATGGTTGTTTGTTTAAAGATTTCCTGTTACAAAACTTTGATTTTTTTTAACAACTAAGGATTTTCTTATCTAGACGAAACGCTCGTCTGACGCACTAAATTATAATCCTGGTACCTTTGATATCTATATATTTACTATAAATAAGTCGCTAATAAGATCACACAATTGAAATAATGGCGAGCTAGTAACATATAAATGTTATTAAATTATGATATGAAAACTCAATTACTATATGATATAATATAATCATAAACAGTCAAAGTTCCCACATTATTCTAGACTAGAAAACTTGAAACAATTTTATCAAAATTTTCAAAAGCATATTATTTTGGTATAGCTGTTGTATATTAATAATTTACTGATACAAGTATATTCAGACAGACCAATAATAGTGGACAAGACGCAACATAGAAAACTCTGGACAAAGCAACAGAAACCCTACCAAAAACTGGGGGTGATCTCACTGGGGGTGATCTCATGTGCTCCGGAAAGGTAAACAGATCCTGCTCCACATGTGGCACCCGTCGTATTGCTCATATTATTACAAACCAGTTAAATAGTCTAATTCGGTAGATCATATTCGTGCAATTAATGTGTTGGAAACAATTTGTATGAAGTCATTATCCAAATTTGATACACAAGATTATTTAACACTGAATAATGCATTGTAATCTTTATTTTAGATTTCTATCATATGTTACTTCTTAGATGCATGTGTCGATTCCTGTAAGATGTGAAATAAAATTTCACTTTTGGGAAACTGAGAAATAACAAGATATTTCATAATCGTCAATTTTTCTGCTTCTACAATAAATAACAAAACGGAAAATAAACGCTCTATAGATAGTATGCATTTGAAGCGCTTGCCGGGACCAACTACATCAATAACGTTCAAAACAAATATGTTAAAGCTAATGATGTATTAATACCGTATCACTTGAAGACATATATGGCCAAACGTAACATTGATAAATAAGAGTGTATTATAATAATATGAAGTGAAATGCAACGTCTCGGGTCATTGCACTATACTGAAACATGTTCCAATAACGTTCATTGATAAAATGATGAGAATCAAAGTCCCAAAAAAGTTCATATCCAGTTCAGTATATTATTAGAAAAGTCAGTGGCCTTTTGTAAATTGTTTGGCTGTCACTTCCATATACAAAACATTTCATTACGTATGTATGTCCGTCGTCATTTCTTTGTCTCTTTATTAATGCTTCCGATGTGAATGTGATGTAAAAGCAAATAATATTTTTTTCACATGAATAATTACGTATCGTCTCAAGGGGTGAATGATCATGTAACCTTCAACATTTTTTTTTTCATATATTTTTTTTTAAGACATAAATTTGTAATTCCATTAACAATTGAAAATGTCTTAAATGCAATTTACATTTTAATAATACAATTATAAGTAGTTACATGTCCTATTGACTTTGCGAAAACCCTTGGCAACAATTTTAATGTTTTAGCATCCAGCTCTCTTTGAAATGTTCCTATTTCCCACTATCGACATATGGGAGTATTAGGTATTCCATCAAAATGTTGAAGTCACATTAACTTTAAACTTGGACAACATGCTCATTATGATTGTAATATATAGAATATATTCCAAATCAATATTTTGATAAAGTTTTCGTGGTTCGCTAACCACGCAATTGTAATAGTTTGAGCGATGCGTGGTATTCAATTGGATACATCGATGTTATATAGCCCATTACAGACACTATAGTTATATACAACTTTCCATCATAGACCAAAATTACGTAAACAACTGTTACCCATGGCATTCAAAGCATCTGCAAGTTTCAATTGAAATTTATATACTTTAGAAGACCAACTCCCTCAACTCGCATTTCTTTCTTAATATTGAATTCTGATGTAACATGTTTTTACAATTCTTTAAATAATTTTGAAGATGTACTCATACATTCACAAAAAACATGTGTTTTCTCAGACGTAACCTTTCATGGAAATGAGATTTTAAACAGAGAATGTTTTAAAGAGATGTATAAAATTGAGAATGGAAATGGGGAATGTGCCAAAGAGACAACAACCCGACCATAGAAAAAAAAAACAACAGCAGAAGGTCACCAACAGGTCTTCAATGTAGCGAGAAATTCCCGCACCCGGAGGCGTCCTTCAACTGGCTCCTAAACAAATATATACTAGTTCAGTGATAATGAACGCCATACTAATTTCCAAATTGTACACAAGAAACTAAAATTAAAATAATACAAGACTAACAAAGGCCAGCGGCTCCTGACTTGGGACAGGCGCAAAAATGCGAAGGGGTTAAACATGTTTGTGAGATCTCAACCCTCCCCCTATACCTCTAGCCAATGTAGAAAAGTAAACGCATAACAATACGCACATTAAAATTCAGTTTCAGAGAAGTCCGAGTCTGATGTCAGAAGATGTAACCAAAGAAAATAAACAAAATGACAATAATACATAAATAACAACAGACTACTAGCAGTTAACTGACATGCCAGCTCCAGACTTCAATTAAACTGACTGAAAGATTATGATTTCATCATATGAACATCAGGCACAATCCTTCCTGTTAGGGGTTTAGTATCATACCATCATAACATATATGAGAAGAACATAACAGGTTTTTTACATTGTATAACGTCTTTTTTGATGATCATTAAAAACAGATAAGAAATTGAATATCAGAAACCATAAGAAATCAAAAGAAATATTTAATTAATGTAAAAACACTGTTCATGAAAACACTCCTTCTTGTATAAGTTTTATAGTCTCTTTAGTGTATAAATTCATACGTTAATTTAAATAATATTCTTGGACAAATTGCATTTGCTAAAAAGTCTTTCTTTGAAAGTTGTATTAGCTGTTTAACATATTTTGTTTTATATGCATGCTATATATAAACTGCTGAAAAATAATATAGATTGGTTTATTTGTTTCAAACAGAGTATGTTGTCAATCTATAAAGATATTGAATTCTTTAGACGATTAAAATGGGAATTGTCCTCTATTTCCTTCACAAAAGATTTACATTCATTGTCTATAAATTGGTTATTGTTTGTCATATTTTCATTGACCAAATCA